>NW_008825155.1:1569188-1587953 GCF_000699105.1 Pygoscelis adeliae | reverse complement strand
CGGTTACTTGTGAAGACAAAACACCATCACTCCAAATGTCGCCCTTTCTTTCTTCTTCCCCCAGCTTTATATGCTGAGCATGACGTCATATGGTATGGAATATCCCTTTGGTCGGTTGGGGTCAGCTGTCCTGGCTGTCGCCCCTCCCAACTTCTTGTGCACCCCCAGCCTGCTCGCTGGTGGGGTGGGGTGAGAAGCAGAAAAGGCCTTGACTCTGTGTAAGCACGATAATGAAAACATCCCTGTATTATCAATGCTATTTTCAGCACAAACCCAAAACATAGCCCCACACTAGCTACTATGAAGAAATTTAACTCTATCCCATCCCAAACCAGCACAGGGTCTCCTCTGAAGTCAGTGAACAGTTTATTGCTGTAATGATTCAGTCCTTTGTCCTTTTCTAAGCAAAGGGACTAACATCACTCAGGACAGAATTTGATCCAGGAGTGAACTCTAAGTTGCATATCTTTATGGGCCAAGAGGAGGAGGAGGAGGCAGAGGACCCTGAGCTAGCTTCTCCAAGCTGGGGTGCTTTCCTAGTTCAGCAAAGCCCCAAACTGATAAAGCTATCTTGGGATCCTGAGTGGTGCTTGGCCTGAGGATATAAATGCTGATAGCTGAATGCACTCAGTCGCACACTGATGCAGCCACTCTGCTTCCTTGTCACAGCCAGCTAACAATCTCCACCCAGCATGGCCCTGTGCAGAGCAGCAAATGCCCTCAGATTGGGCTTAGGCTCAAACAGGAACTAGAAACAACCAAACACACCTAAAGCTTCCCTTTCCCCCTGAAGGGAAAGATCCTGCAGACCATCTCAGCCGCATTACTGAAGCTAGGTGCAGCCCTTCCCAATAGCCCCAAGTCCACTCTGGGCAGAACAGATATTTGTCTCTGTGGCAATAGCTGCACCAGTAGCAGGCATTTCTGTAGAATAAACAAATCATTCCTTCACTTCAGCTGCAGGACCACTAACCTTTCTGTACTGTCTCTTTGCTCCTTCCACAAAGCAGGCACTGCCTCCTTCTGCATCCCTGACCTTTTCTCAATGTCTCTCTATTTGTTGCTTCTGTCCTTTTTAAAAAGCCTCTTATTGATGTTTTTAAACTGATGGGGGAACATAAACAAGTAATAAAGAAAGGTTAACAATACTGAATACATACTACAGAGAGAGGCGTCAGGGAGATGGAATTGAGGAGGTTGACTGTGAAGGAAAGCAAAAGGCCAAATTTAATCACAGTAGTAATTGGTAATTAAATTACATTTTGGGTTGTTCTTTTTTTTTTTTTTAAAGTCTGCTTTTTAATGAAAGCACAGACTGGTGTTAGGGTTTCAGAAAAAGCAAAACACCTGAATGGAAACTCTGGCCAAGGGCTTTTTCATATCCTTGCTAAGAATTGAATGAGTTATTCCAGATTATTGTGGTCTTTTTCTAACTGCAAAGGAAGGGAAAATGCACTTGATGTTAAACCGGGGGAGTTATGAAGATATGGGCTTAGATCTGCTGCCAGGCACAGAAATCTGTATAATGTGTATGCTCCCAGGAAAGTTGCTGGTAGTCCTTGTCTGTTTCCATATCTTCAAAATATTGGGCAAAGAAAGGGTAGATCCCACTTCTGGACCAGACAGCTCCCTTTTAAGTGTTTCAGCATATCACTGTGAATTGCCTAATGACACCTCCCAGTGCCTAGTTTTGGGTCCTGATTCTCTGTGTGTTGCAACGACATACATTTCTTTAACTGGTTTCCTTTATTGGCAGAACTTTTTCATTTTATTATTAGCTTTGCCATCAAAACACGTTTCCAGTCACCTCCCCACATTATTCGTTAAAGACTTTAAATCTGTGAACATGCACATTGTGGATTTTGCAGACATGCCTACCTCCTCTATTCTTGCAGTGTTACGATCATGTTCAGCAGCTATATGTGTGTGTGAACAGACACACCATACTCTGAACAAGAATGAGTCAACTGTGGGATATTCCCTCCAGTAAAGCCTCAAACCTTCTTGTTTCTTCATGTATTATATCCTAGATTTATTGATCTTCTAGGCACAGGATGGTGACTATTTTCTTCTTTCTTTCTCAGGCTTTCTGCAGAATGATGGTTTTTGAGGAAAGCTTCCTGAGATGCAAGAAGCCAAGATAGACATTTATAAAAGTTGTTCTTTGGTGGTGTTGTGTTGCAATTTAAAGTTACAAACCAAAGGCCCAGATGATAGGTTGGGTGGCCATGGCCGTTTGTATGAACCTGAAGGAAAAAGATAGATATATTCAGTAAAGTCTCTCACTTGGCCAGCCTTCACAAATCAAGCCAAATTGCCATTATCTGTTGGAACTGGTATTTCCCCCAAACTTTTGCAAATTCTGCCTGTGGCTGTGATCCTGACAAGGGGTGAGATTCACAAGAGACTCATTCTTTCAGACAGGTGCACTTCTTGCCTTGCATTTCAGGGCTAGAGGGGTGACACAACACATATGACTAGGTCAGCTGGTAGTAGTAAGACTGCCACATCTGCTCATGAGTCTCCAGAGCATCTCCCTGTACAAGATACCAACTGGAAAACACAGGCTCATGATTTCTTTGGAAGTGGGTCTGTTGTTTTGCAGTGCTTAGTATTTTTTATTTTCTCCTTACTAATGATCTTGTGCAGTGGTCTCCTCAGAAGCATTCAAAGGCTCAGATGTTAACGAGCAGGTCTCTCTCATTATGGCAGGCAAAGCCCCATAATGGAAGCAAGAAAAATAATTAGCTAGCATAAATGAGGGAAGGATACTGGGGATAGGAGGATGAGGAGTGACTGTGTTTGTCAAAACTGGCATCGTGGCCATCCAGAAGCAGCTCTGAATAAGAGGTTGCCAAGTTCAGTTTGTGTGCTGCCTGTGGTCTCCAGATTTCAGATGAAAGGCGCCAAACGTGAAAAGAATGAGAGATCCATAAACCAATCCCTGATAGGCTCTATAATATGAAAATGCTACTTGCTTGCCCTCCACCAGTTGCCATTCACTTGTTTCCCCCCTTGTCTTCCTCAGCTCTCCCTCCTTCCATGGGAATTGATGAGGTGATTGTTTCTCTCCTCAGTAGCAACATCATTCTCCATGTGCAAGGCAAGACCATTTAATTGGTTTCCTTCCCTCGACTTTGGGCAAGCATGGCAGCTGGCTGCAGCAACAAGTCTGTCACACAGGCTTTTTTAATATTCCTGCTACCTTTACAGCCTGGCCATGTAATTAACTGGGGGCAGGAAGGAGCGAGGCAGAGGGCTACAAACACAAGACTTGTAACAGAGCAACCTGAAGAGCTGTCTGATTTGTATTTGGTTTTCTTTTCCCTCAAGTTTTTTTCCTCCACCAAAAATCATTTGTGGCAAGGCATCAACTGCTGTATTGTGCATTGTACCGATGGTCTATAGGAGAGGGTGGATTGGCAAGGATGTGCTCACAGATCTAGCTGGGAATAACTAACATGCTCTATAATCCAACAAAATGCACCTGATCTGCAAACAATGTCCCGTATTTGACACAAATGTTTTAAGGAAGCCTAGCAAGGACCCCTAGAGCTCCTTCTTTTCCTAAAACAAGGGGCAGTGGCCACAGATTTCAGCTTGGGCAGTTCAGGTGGGACAGCAGGCAAAATTTCTTCACAAGGAGGTTGCTGCAGAACAGGAACAGGTCACCAGAGGTGGTGGATCTCTGTCCTTGGCAACTTTCTAGACTTGGCTACATGAAGCCACAGATGGCCTGCTCTAGCATTGGTGAAAGTCCTGCTTTGAGTGGGAGGTTGAACTAGAGACCTCCACAGGTCCTTTACAACCAGCATTTCTGCGATTATTTTGATGGAAAATGCTGTCCCAGGAAGCACTGGAAATCTCTCTGACTTGACTTTTTCTGATCATGGCTGCAAAGAGAGTCTAATAAAATGTGCCAAGCTGAGAAGCTCTTACAAGTGGTGACTTTGTGGTGTCGACCACTTGGCACAGAAAGACAAGGCCTGTTCCTGGAGTAGATACTACAAGCCTGTAAGTCAAGAGGGGTAGAGAGAGAGTCAGGCTTGATACATGTGGACTTTTATCTTCCTTGTTCTGTGATTTGCACAAGCAACAAGACTAAGCCTCTTTGAAAATACCAACTACTTGCTCTGTTTAATAGTAGCTTGGTGCTATCAAACAACACACTGGCCCAGGGATGGTACAGACTTCCAGCTGGTGACAAACCTCCCAGCTCTGCCTCTGGTCCTCTTCAACTTAAGAGTAAAAAACCTGACTTTCATTATTAAAAAATATAAATAAAGCTTAGATTTTTATTTCCTCAGTTAGAATTAAAAAACAGAGGCTGTCAAGCCTCCAGTTTTGAAACCTGGGAAAATTACCACATCCAGTCAAAGATATGTCTCCCCTCCAGCCCCTGGGAGAAAGTTGTAAAATGGACATTCAGGATGAGTAACTACAGCTCTGCCTATACCAGCTGATGGGGTTAGGACTTGAGAGAGCTAAAGGATAGCACATGTTTGCACCACCAGGACATCCAAGGATAAATGTGTCCCTGTTGCTCTAAGGGTGTCCCAAGTTAGACTTTCCTAACAGTGCCACGAGCTGCATGTGATATCAGCCTTCCAAAAACAACCCCATGGCCAACTTCCAATCTAGGTGAATTACCCAAGGGTTGATAGAATACATGCTGGCAGGCTCAGGCTGAGCATGTTCCTGTAACTGTTTGTCTCAGCTAGAACCAAGAACAGAGAAAAGCTGCCAGTTTTTTAACAATCATTCACTTTTACACAATGTCTTCCTGAGTTCTCCATTGAAGAGAGAGCTTGCTCTGCTTTCTACCATGGAAAATCAATGCACCAGGCATGCACAGATCACAAAGAAAATGACACTGCTCTGTTGATGCTTCTTTATGGCAGACATGCTCAGCTCCTCCATTGACTGTGAACAGAAGTACCTCCTGCTCTGCAGAATTTGTGCTGGGGAAAGGCAGAGGAGGACGGTCTGATGTTTTATCTGCTTCAAAAAGAAAAAACATTCCCTTTCCAAATTTGGCAGCATCCTTCCCAAACTCTTGCCTCTGATACAGAGCAGATTTATGCAATTCCTTCAAATATTTACCACCATAACCCATGTCACAAAGATGCATTATTACTTTTTAACCAACATTAAAGTTTAAAACCAGAATAAAAGCCTTACATCCTTCAGACAAACAGGAAATGCACCACATCATGTGTCTAAAAACATAAAGAAACTCTTAAAATTCCATTCTTTTTCCAAAAAAGTAAATGAAAAATTAAAAATGCACTTTCTGTGGCATTAGCTTTAATTTCATTAGTGCCAGGGTTTTTTTTGGGGGGAAATGTTTGTTCTTAATATTGGGTCTGGACAAAGATGTAAAATCAAACTAGAGCTGAGAATGATTGCCAGTGTAAAGATACTCCCTCTGAGTCCCTCCCTGTACACACATACCCTGCTTGCTGGGATTGCTCAGCTCTTGTGGTAGCAAGGAATATTTAATATTCTTGCCTGTTAACTACCCACCTTACAAAGGTGTGTGGGCATAGCTATTTTTTGTCTCTACCCTGACCTTACCAAGCAGTGCCATTCATGCATCATGCTAAGGTGGGAACTTAATACTGTGGGTGCTTCATGGATCTTACTAGTGGCTGGATCTAATATTTTGGGTTAACCTTAGGACTGGAACAGAGACCAGCAGCTCAGTTAGCACAGGGCACAGTAGCATTAGACATAACACTGAATCAGTTCTTTGTCTCAGGCAATCGCAATATGCTTTATACACCACAGGCAATGGACAGTTGCTGTATCATAGAATGTCATTGTCATTTGGATGAGAAGATAGCTGCGTTATCTGAAAACAGCGACTGAAAACAATTAGGAGAAAACAGAAAGATTAGCCTGCTTCTATTCAAGACCAGTGGTTCTCGGCTGAGCAGAGCACTACGGGGAGAAGTATCCTTTGCCGAAGGATGCTGTGGGCTCAGACAGAGGTCAAGGGGAGACTGGTGAGGTACTTGGAAAAGAGATCCTTTCAGGGTTACAAGTTACCCATCAGACTCAGGAAGTCCCAAGCTAATAATAGTTGGAGGCAGACAGAGCACTAGGAAGGAAGTATCTCACAGACTTGCCTTGTTCCTTCTCTTCTGTAAGCCTCTGCTTACAGCCACTGCTGGAAAGGAGGGTCCTGGGCTAGGTGGTCCCTTATTTTGGCCCTGGATTACCATTCCTGCCTTCCGATGACACACACACTTCCCAGGATGAGAATCAGTGGACTGTACTATATGCCTTCTTCCCAAATAATCTGTATCACAGGCACATTCCCCAGCTTCCCCACATCCTCCAGTCTTGAAAGGTTTGTCATCCATGTGAGACATGTTCCCTGCACCCTGTGGTAGGAGAGGAGGGGAAGACAAAAGGACTCAAAAATCACCGAAGACACCACCTCTCATCAAAGACTTGTTCTCTTCTTTTCAATAGCAACTTTTAAACAAACTTGAGCCATCATTTCTAAGCTAAATTTCTTGGGGGAGAGGGGCATATATTTTTTCTTGAGGCTGATAATGTTTGCAGATTTCAGCATAAATCGTTCCGCAGGGCTTCACTGCATTTGAAATTGTGCTTTTTTTGCCATTGCTGAACAAAGTATTCCTTGGAGAAATGTCACCCAACTTTAGTAGAGATCATAACTCACAGGAGAGACCTATACAGTAATTTCCATTGGGATCAATACTGCCCTGAACAGTTGCCTGCTGTTGACGTAACATTGCCAAATGTCTCTTCGGTGCATTATAAATGGCAAGACATATAGCTACCTATCAAAGCAAGAAAAGTGACTCAGCAGTGGATTCTGTTCATGGAGAATCAAAAGAAAAAGAAATCAGGTGAGCCTTTGTTTGGCAATATGGATTAAGCAGCCTACGTCTTGGCAATATCACTGACAGGAGCAAAGGCAGCAGCTGACAATTAAGATGTTTACTTTCTACACGTCACTGGCCTAGGGCCAGCTTGATTGCCTTCTTCAGTTCACACTAGCAGTGTTTTGCTATTCACATTAAAATTTGAAGCCTACATTTTCCCTAGCATTAAAAAAATGAAATCCAAGGAGGTGCAGTCAGGTCCCCAGAGACAGCGTAATTCTACTCTAGTTTAAGATTTACTAATGCATGGAGGTCATTAATGTTTCATGGTGGTTCCATTTCTGCATGCGCACAAAGCCTTTTACACCACCCTGGCTTTAATGAACTCCTCCTGTTTCCCAGGAGGCCTTTGGAAGCAGAGATGGTTTCCCCTAATGAAACGGCGCAGGCTCTTTGTTTTGAAGTTGTTTACATAGTTAATAGCCCCTTAAGGGGAAATAGCAAAATAGAAACCTGTATGTAGAGAGTTGCTCCACAGATAGAGTACACAAGTCACTTGGAGAAATATATCATTGAGTGGTGAAGGGTTTGGGTAAGGATTTTTTGGGTTTGATTTTCTTTTTCCCAGCTAAATGTTCATCTCTACAAAGATAAACAAAGATCTGCCAGAGGGATGGGGAAAGCGAGAGAGGAGACCAAAAGGGATACGTCCATCCTACAGACTATTTGTTCCTTTTTATAAGAGAAACTTCTGCTAAAACCAGACCATTTCTCTTTGCTCCAAGTTCTTGACTGAACATAATTTAGGACAATAATCCTGGTTTGGCTATTCTGGGGGAGCACTAATTGAAGCGTTCTTTGTCAGAACACCCCCTCCCCATCTCTTCTCTTTCTGGGAGAAAACTTCAGCATCTCAGCCACTCTATTGTCATTAAGTACTGCTACTTCAAATGCAGGTGTCAGTAAATCAAACTGAAAGAGAATTTCTGGCCACCACAGACGGTGGTGGCCCTGGCTTTTTTCCCCTCTGTCCCCCTTTTATCTGCAGCTAACTCATCAATCCCATTTCCATGACAAATTCAGAAGGAGTTCAAATAGTGAAGGAAGGTGTGTAACATCGTATAACTACGGTTTCTGATACCATGGTGGTTGTTAAACCTAGAAAATAAATGAGCAGTCAATTATTCCTGAGACTGAACCTTGATAAAAGCAAACCAAAACAACACCACACACAGACAAAAACCCCAAAGAGGCATTCAAAGTGTCATTTGTATAACTCACCTGACACAGTCCTGATATTATAATTGCACAATGAAATATGCTTAGAGCAAAATGATCCAAATTGCCAGTGTCACAAGGCTGATGATAGTAAAACATCTAGGAAAACAGCAGGCTTCTGATGAACCGCTGAATGTTTGCATTTTTAAAAGAGAAGCAGTAGAGGGGAACAGGAGTGGGACAAAGCTGCATACACAGAGAACAGTGTCTTCTCAGAGCAAAAAATGGGCAGGCAGGAATGAAGACAGCAGGACACATTGCCTCAAAATTAGAGAGGAGGTGGGTTGTTTTTCAAGGTAGCTAAGCACTCATTTACCAGGTCGATATATTTTAATCAGTCCTATGTAGGCTATCCCTGGTGCTACAAGGGTTCATTTGAAAATCCCAGTTGACGTGGCACAGATTTTCTGAATATCTCAGACAACTGCAGGCCAAAAGACCAAGAGGTCTTTTACAGGGGACCCAGAGGTCCCCTGCAGGGAACTGCAAGTAGATTTCAAAAGTAACAAATTCTCATCTTTATTCAAAATATGATTTTTTGGCAGTGCAGAGTGGGAAAAAAGTAGAGCAAGAATAGACAGACAAGATGCTTCTTGCTCCAGCCCATAGGGCCAGTGGAGGGTAGGGGGTTCCTCGCAAGCACTGCATGTGCCCTAGCACATCAGTCATTGGAAATGAGGCTCTGGTTTCTGATTTGGAGTTTTCTTTTCTGCTTGTCATGCAATCAACTTGTGCAGGCAGTTTCAAATGGTGCGTACACCTTGCTTGGCTTAACTGGGAATGAACTGGAACAACTGCAGAGCTCTTGGATTCAGCCGGTGCTTCCCACATGGCTGGCTGGGCAGGTGGATGAGGCACAGGCTGATGAGTCATGCCATTTTAAATCATTTTACTTGTTAGTTTTGACCCAGACTAGCAGGAAAGGGTAATTCTACCTGAGACAGAGAGGTCTGGATGGCATTTTCTAAACTTTGGCATCACTTTCTGTCTGGTTGACACTGAATCGTGCCAAAATAATGGTGAAAGGCTTCTGTTTCGTGATTCTCAGCTCAAGCTGCAATGTCATGCCATAAGTTTGCCCCACCCTCTCTTAGCCAAACTACCAAGTGTTTTCATCCTGGTGTAGCAATATGATGTTATTTTGTCTTCTCTGGAGGCTTCAATGCATTTAGGTAGATCAGTGCCCATCACTTCAGTTTTACAGCCAGTGCCACTGCTGTACCAGGCTGATCCACAGCAGAATCCTGCAACTCAAAGCACAGATGGATGTTGCCCACTGCTGTATCTATTTTCCTTGCCGCATGGTTTGCGAAACTGCTCTCATCTCTAGAGTACATGAGCCTGTCCTAAACAAATCAGGGATACCAGCTCCCCATTTAAGACATTCCTGAGTACACTGAGAAGGTGGTCCTCCACCTTTCTCATGCCACGCCTCTGCCATCTGCCCATGTCAGGGCCAGGGCTGGCATAAATCAGCATAGGTCTACTGGGAGTCATCGTGATTGACTGGCATCAGAGCAGCTGTGTTTGTATGCAGCACCTTGCACCAAAACTTTGCACATCCACTCTTTCTACATGGCCTATGCATTTCCCATTGGATTATCGTAAATCATTTTCAGCTAGCAGGGAGTTCAGCTAAAGCTGGCTTAGCCAAAAAGCCATCAGAGTGCATGAACACAACTTTATGGAGCCTATGAATTCACCAACAATACTAGACGTTTACCAAGCCAGTAATTATAAAACCCCATGCAGAGGTCATCTTTCTGTAGCACCTCCATTGCAAATAGGAAGAGGGAAGGGAAGGGAAGGGAAGGGAAGGGAAGGGAAGGGAAGGGAAGGGAAGGGAAGGGAAAGGGAAAATATGAATGCAATTAATATTTTTAATAATACCTACTTATCTCTCCATTTTTTTAATTTTCCACAGTGCTAAACAGCACACAACGAGCTCAGGATTTTTTGTGAGGTTTTTTTCCTAAGATTTTTTTTCCTCACCAAAAAGAAATATCCCAGATTGTGGTTATTGAATTGCAAGGTGTATTGTGCACAGGTACTATCTAATTAGCACTAATTGAACAATAGGAAGGACTGCTACATTTTAATCAGAAACTAAGACTTTACAGCAGAAAACTTTTAATTATGGGGAAAGCACTTAAGTCATGGTTTGCAGGTTACACCCGCACATGTTAAGTAACTGAGCACAGTCTGTTCTGTCAAGTAATGATCCATATTTTTTTCTCTGCTTGGGGAAGGAAAAAAAAGATCAACTTTTAAAGTATGCAATGAGCAATTACTGAAGGGAAAAGGAGGAATAAGTCTTCCATTCACACACCAGATGTTCCCATTAAACAATCATTTTCAAGAAAGCTCAGTTCATGTGGAAAGAGAGAGCTCCAGAGTTCAGAGGGGGAAACAGAGAAAAAAGTTAACTTGTAAAATAAGGGCAGCCGCTGAAAAGATTGTTCCCGTTTTTGGCCTGGTACACTCCAATCCAGCACTGCAAGGGGTCAGAGCCAGGGCTGGCATAAATCAGCACAGTTCTCTGAAAGTTGGTGTGAGTGACTGGTGTCAAAGCAGTGCGCTGATTTACACCGCCCTCCCAGTCCTGCAGCTTCAGTAGCTGATGGACTGTGACCTTCTTCTTTAATACCTCAGGGACCTACTACCACCAGCACATTTTCTGGTAGCAGAAATGGCACGAGTGAGATTTTTCAGTATTTTCTTATGCATACTTTAGAAGCCTCCTTAGACTTTTGCACAGGTCTTGGAAATTAAGAGGTTTAAGAGCCCAAAACAAAGCAGACACCTCTCTCAGTTCCTCATAGTCTTTGTCCTGTTGTTAAAAATAGCACTCACTAGCATAGGCATAGTGTATACGGATATTGATACTGAGGACATAGGTAGGACTGCTGGATTAACTTCAGCCTCATTTACTTTTGGGCACAGGCCAAAAACCCCTTCATTTCATTTGCAGCAGCAGCCTGGCTCAAAAGAGTTTGCTCCTGTGCTATTTGCCTTCACTAATTGGTCATCTGCCTGGTTCAGCCCTGCTGCTCAACCAGCTAGAGAGCAAACCACGCTTCCTCAGCTACCTTTTGCCCAGCATCACTTCATAATTTAGGGAGAAGGAAAGGTATTCAAATCACAGAAAATGTGATTTCCCATTGGGCCTCTCACATTCTGTTTCTTGCAATAGGTAAGTCAAGGGCTATGTGGGCTGAGTTTAAAACCCAGCCTTCTTTTCTGGGCTTTATAGCAGCAAAAGGGGGCAAAATTTGCAAGTATTATGGTTTGGTGGAGGCAAACACAAAACCAACACTTTCTAAATTGCCAAGGACAAGAAAGAGATATATAAAGGCCCTTTATGTTTTCTAAAAATACGTTTCTCACCATCACCACACTAAATTGGATCCATTTAATCTGAAATGACAACAACCGTGTCACTATTTTTTTTCCTGGGCCAGTTTATCATTATTTTATCCAGCTTTCCTGAACTTCAGTGGGGATTTTAATTACAGTTCTCCTCTCCCAAGCTCCTCTCAGTTCAAGTTATCACCACATGCCCTTGGCAAGTCAGACTTCAGATTGCAGTGGTCCATTTTCCCATCAAAGGCATGTTGTTGCAGAATGATGTACTACTCAGTGCAGACCATCTAACACTGTCCTTGTTATGGAGCAAAACAAGGATTGGTGCCCAACCACCTGCACGGGCAAAAAAATGCACTTGTGGATCACTACAGGAGAAGTTGGTTGAGGAGGGCTCTGTGTGTTTGTATAAAAAATACCAGTTCTGCAGTGAAATGCCTAATGATAGCCCTAGGTCTGAAATGCTATCAAAACAAATAGTTGTACAATAGCATTTAATATCATTAGATGATATTATTGCATTGCTGTTGTTGTTGCTCTTATTTGATACTACATACTATTTGGTAGCCCTGGATCCAGAAATGCATGTCAAAATTGGTGAAAGAGTTAAGAGTTAAGAGTCTGTGTCATGAAACCGAATTCACACTTCATAGGCTATGAGGAGTAAGGGAATTTTTCTTCACTGAGTTCCATCTTGCTAAAGGTCACAGCATCTTTTTGGCAGCCCTGAGGTGCCTCCTTGGTCCTGGGATGTTTGCAGAGGTACTAACACCTGCCTCACCCCTCACCAGCGTCAACACCTGCGACACAGGTATGAGAGAGAGCCTCAGGGCTTGTCTCTTGTCTGTCGTACATTTGAGGCCCTTTGGTGTGAACTGGGGCCCATGTCATCAGGACCCACTAGGAAATTCAGGACACCCGCAAGCCCTTCTTACTTTCTCTTCTCAGTGAGTTTGGGGTTGATGCCACCAAGTTTACGCCCTGGTGCAGCAGTGCCAGGGACAGCCCTTTCTCCCTTGCAGTGGGTAGTAAGGAAACAGGGGTGACAGCTGAGACTGCCCAGAGCAAGGCTGCACCATATCCTGCATGCTGGCCAAATCAGCCTGTCTGCCACAGGGCTGCCGTGCTCATGCATCTGCCCCCGACCCCTGTGCAGGACCTAAGAACAGCTTTATGTATTTTCCATTATGCAGATGGTTGGGGAGTAGAGCCTCCAGACATCTCTGCCTCAAGCCAGCACACAGCGCATCCTGTAAAGCATGTCTTGCCTGTGCACATTAGACACACCAAACTCATTTTAAACCACCTTTCTTTGCACTCCAAGTGTTACTGTGGCAGCAAAGATCTCCCCAGCACTTGCAAAATTAAATCAGGTGGGGTGGGCAGTCATCCTGCACTGAGCACTGCAGCCTACCACTACACCCATGCTCATTTTAAAGCTGGTCACATGAAGAACAGTCAACACCTCCGGAAGCCACGAGCTGGTGTAGCAGAGTGGTACGAACCAGGAGTGACTCTCCCTCTGAACAAGCACTAGGAACCAGAGCAAGAAAATGTCACTTGTTCCCCTGGTACTCATGGGGCAACACAATACTCAGGGAAGATTTTATGGATCACATCTCAACTCCTTCTTTTCTCTTGTTCAAGTTGCTTGACAATGGCAATGGAGAACATACTGCTTTAAAAAAAAAAAATCTGCTAGAGCTTTTGCTGTCAAGTAGGTCTCTTAAGCCCCATGGGTAATGTTCTCAAATGACAAAGCTGCTCTCCTTTTTGGCAAAGGTCTTTTATCAAGTGATACAGTGGCACATTTTCAATCATCTCCGTATCACAATGAAGAGACAAACCCTGTTAGCGTTGTTCTCTGAAAATCATAAAATGCTCTGGCTCAGTACACCTAGGGACTAGGCTGGGCTTTGAGCTTCCATGAATCTTAGCAGCAGCGGGAGAAGTGTAATTCAATCTTTTTAACTTGGTGATATATATTCATGTCAGTGGCTTTAAGATAAGGAAAAGACTTTAGTTGAAGAATGAAACTTTTGATGAATAACCGGGAGTAGGATGAATAATGTACAAATATTTCTTTCCTCTCAGTCAAAATGATTCCAGATCCTTTTTCATTTTAATCCCTGTCGTACTCTTCATTTAAAAAAAAAACTTAAAGAAATGAAAGGGAAGAAAAAAACCCCTATGCTTTTAAAGGGCATTGGAGTTCTAAAAGAAGAGCTTCAAAAAAAAGCCTTCCTGATTGCACTCAAAGATATTTTTATGGTTTCTTTCTAACTGCTAGAAAACAGAAGATTGTTTGGTTACTGGCAGTAATAATGGTACTAATGATGGGTTACCATGCAAAACCTCAGCCTACCTGTTCGTGCTCTGCAGAAAACATGGAATTTATCCAAGAAGAATGTCTCCTTTTACCTGGGAGGTATTTCTCATCAAATAAAAAATGTAGCTGTTACAAACATTTTCCTCCCTTGCAATTTCATTCTTAATTCTGTCCCTGCTAAAAAATTATGAGAAAAACACATATAATGGTAGCATAGTTTCTAAAGAGAGGCAACAAAAGTGACAAGAGTAAACATAATTTGTTTGTTTTCCTACAGGATGGGAGGGGGAAACAAGATAAATGGAGTATTAGCTCAGACTCCTGCCCATTTTTTCACAGGTTGCATCAAAGCCTGGCTTGAGAAAGATGCTTTCAGCAGAAGAGTGTCACTGAGCTGCAGGCAGACGCAGCAGGTGATGTTTTTTAACCCTCAGTAGGAGGGAGGTCACATTGCCTGGACCTTTTTGATCTTAGATTTTGTGACAGTCATGCAAACATGCAAAAGATGGCTATTCTCTACACCCAGATTTCTCCTCTTCCATGCCTTTGAATTAACAAGGGCGAATTTCACCTCCCCACTAAACTGGCTGCATAGGTGGGAATTTCTGAGCAGGGATATGATGCCATTTGAAAAGTGAGGAAGGCAGAGAAACGGGTGGTGGTGGTGGAGATGAAAGGAAGCAGTTAACCAAAAAACCAAAGCAAAATACAGCCACTGGAAAGTATCTGATTATAAAAAAATAGACAAACTCAATAGGTGATGTTAGTTCCTACCATGGCATTAACAGCAGGAGCAGCAGACCCATTTACTGCACTCAGCATAATGAAGTCCAGAGCAATGACTGGTGCACGCTGTGTAGCAAGTGTTACCAGGCCCACACAGGGAAAAAAACATTTAATTGTAGATCTCAGGGGGACGGCCATATTGTCCGTACTTGACCTAAATCCCACAGCACAGAGCTCAGAGCAATGTCAAAACTGACCTTCAGAAGTTTCTGGAGCAAATCCATTCCTGCCATGCCTAGGTTTCTGTCCCCTCTGATTTATCTGGTTTATGGAGGGCAAGCATATTGTGAGACATTATATGAAATTGCTGGAAGAAAAAATTAAGACAAAAAAATGACTTGCTGGAGCCAATGAGAGTACAAAAAAGCCCTTACTGAATGGAGTTTTTCCTCTGTAAACCATCTCTTTTTTGAAGTCGGTCTCTGGAGGGGCAAAAGTCTGTCAACAAAGTATTTTTTCTGAAATAAAGGTGAGGGCAACACATTTTAAAATACCAGACATGGGAATAAAGCCCTGTTGTTCCAGGCATGCTGAGGATGAAGTGGGTCACTGTATGCTTTGATTCACTGACTCATGTCTCCTGTAATCACATAACAAATGAGTGCAGTAAATGCAGAGATACCAGTCCAGTTGCTGGTGATAGCTGGCCCAAGATCCTGGCAATGGCCAGGTCTTGCCATACAGGAGAAAGGTTTGCCCACTGAATTGCTTGAAACCTAATGGGAGGATTACTTTTCAAGGTCAGATTCATACCCATTGAGTACTAAGCTTATTGTCTGCAATAGCACCAAGTACTTCAGATGAACTATGGTGAAGCAACCAAATTGTCACTTAGCTTTCCATCTTCATTGACTGGGGTGGCCTTGCTGCTCCGCAGATGTGCTGGCAGGTCCCTAGACCATCTATTCATCCACCCACCTGAGGAAAAAAAATGCTTTTTGTATAACATAAAGGTGGGGAAGGGGTGATGCTGCTATTATCCAAGTTAAGGGAGTAATGGAGGTATGGAAATCAGGAAGTCGGTCTCCTAAGGCATCCTTGTCAATGGGAAGCAGAGAGAAAAAAGAAGGCTTTCTTCCGAATAGTATCTTAAATGATAGATTCCTCTTCCTAATAGAGGAAGAGGAATTACTATTCCCTAATAGTAATTTTGAGAAAAAATCCTCTTATATATGTGTGTGTGCGTGTGTGTGTCTATAAACCTATCTAATTTTCTCTGTGTGAGAGGGTCCTAGGACCCCAGAAGCCATCAAAGAGCTGGGCTGGTGTAGGTTGGATGTTGAGGAAAAGTTGTATTTTGCCATGCTGGGTAAGAAAAAAGTGTACAGGTGGAAAATGTAGAATGGTGTCAAGCAGAAGTGGATAACTGACAGAGACTAATTTATTAATTGTCTCCTTTTTAATGAAAGGTTCTGGAGCATCAGAGGATAGACCAACAGGTCTGTAACAGAGCCATAAGCCAAAGGAAGGGCAAAGAAGCAGTAATGCTTTTGTGGAAAGAGGGTGCTCCATTTTTTGTTTTGTTTTGAGAAAATCAGTTGCTTTCTAGGTAAGTATATGAAAACCCAAGAACCCAGTGGAACAGAAAGAAGAAAAAAATGTCAGAATATGACTGTCTCCTTGCTCTTATGCTACTGTTTATTACCGTCACTTCTCTCCCTGAAGTTCCCAAAGTAACCATCTCTACATCACCAGAGATGTAGGCATGATGCAAACTTTCTGTGCACAGAGATACATGGCTGTACTTAGGGTCGGACTCTGCTTCAGACAACATTTCCACTGTTTAAGTAGGACAGGAAAAGGAACAGGCAGAGTTTCTGAAAGTCACATTTTAAATCAGTGGGAGAGCTAGGGACTGTATGCAGGTCTCTCCAATGCCTAACCAGCTCCCTACACACAAAGGTTCTCCCCACTTCCCAGGGATGCTGTGCTGAGAATCCTGGGCATTTTCCTTCAAAACTGTGCTCTAGTGAGATTTATATCCCAGACAGAGACATTCAGTTTGCTCCCCAAACTTTTCAATGGTGCTTTGATCCAAACTTTTTAGACTGTATTAAGAAGGTCTAGGGTATTGATTTATTATCATTATTTCCTTTTCTTTTTCCTTGTCACAGCTTTCACAGATTTATAAGGTTAAGGAGCATGAAGCTAATTAAATAATCTGACTGGCTGAACATCTGTTGAAACATAATAATAACTTCTGAAGCCAACGTTCCTGACTAGCTATTAATTCTGATTTAAAAATTAGAGGCAGAGTTTTATCACGAAAAACCAACAAAACAAAACAAAAAGCATAGCACCATTCTGGGCTCAGAGTGAACTCTCAGCCTCCTTTTGAAGTCTTTTCTACCCACTTCCACCTTCAACACCTTCCAGTCCACTGACCCAAGTGTCCCTTTCAGGCTTCCTCACAGAGGTCCTAATGCAAGACAGGTGGCCTTTAGGGGAGGTTCAGTCCAGTTTGCAGATTGTTGGTGTGCAGCAGCTACAACCAGAAATTCAGACTCAAACATGGTGGAGCTTAACTGCATGGAGAGATCCACCTTAGCCCAAACCAGAAACTAATGCATGACCTTAGGTTAGTGATTTAAGTAAGTCCAAACAGCCGTTTAAGTGAGGAACTAAGCCTTTTCTTCAGTTACATCTTGCCCTTCATCCCCACAAACCATATAAAGGGCATTTGAGAAGCAGCTTTGGACTGACTCAGGAGTTCTTAAGCCCGGAAACTTCCACCGGACTGACATACAGGAGATGATTGGTTCTCAGCCTAGCATAGTCTGTCCTAATTTGCTTAGACCTTGCATTGTCTTCATACCTTGCTCTCAGAATAACTTTGTCCAAAATTCCTCAATGGAATAGATAAATAAATTAGATCAATTCCCTCCCACTACTCAGGATCAGTTAATGTTTGGAGGCTGATGAAAATATCTTGAATGAATAAATAATTTGCAGCGGTTCTTAAATCCTCCTCCTCTGCTGGCAAGGTGTAGGGGTTGTGGGACTCGTGTGAGTGTTCCTGCGGAGTGGGGTGTGCCCCAAGGCCTATAGGAGTTAATGACAGACCCACAGTGAATGTGCCCACTGATATCAAAAACTATCTCCAGGCTCTCCTGCACCAAAGCCATGGGAGCGCATGCGTTTGTCCTTTCTTTGATTTTTCCTTTTAGAAATGGACAAATTGTTCATACTGTAAATATTGTTCATATTGTAAATTGCTCATAGTCCCAAAGTGCAACGCGTGGAGGGGATGAAGCTTATGCTGAGCGTTTGCTGCATAACCTATAAAAGGAAGAGAAATTTTATAAAAAAAAAAAACAAAGAGGAAAGTCCCTCAGCATCTCATAACAGGGTTCAGATCTCTAGCAGCCTGTAAAGTGGAACTGACAGGAACATTTGAAGGTTAAAAAAAGATTAAAAACACAGTCTCACAGGTATTCCTAACAATATCTCAGATTATTCCAAGTGTAGACGATATTATTAGGCAGTAAGGTCCAGAGTCGCAAATGGATTTAGACTTCCAAACTTGCCTACAAGGTTTAGACACTTTAGCACATGCATGCTGTGGAGCAGAGCTCTTGAGGTAACAGAAACATTTCTCCTTCTGCTGGCAACACTGTCTGTCCCTGAGCATCCCAATGGCATGTTATGGCTCTCAGTCCTTCCCCATCCCTGTGGTCCCTCAGGAGACCCAGAACCACTCTGAAATGGTGGGGGTTGCATGTGTTGGGACTCCATAAGTGCAGCCAAACATTTCCAGATCTGGCAACAAGAGTTGCTGCCCAGGTTGACTTTGCCTTATATTGTTGTCAGATTGTCTCACTTTCATTTTCACCACCTCTTCTCCTCCTTAAAACTATTCTAATTTCCCTGGTTTCTCTGAGGGTCTCTTCAGGGGATGTTCATTTCGAAAAGACAAGGACAGGTAGCTACATCCCTTGTCTTAGCCCAGCCAATTGCCTTAGTCAGTTCTTGATGGCCCATTTAAATAGCTCCCTGTAAAAGCTTATCCTTGCCTCCCATCCCAGGAAATTATTTTAACTCACTACCTCACCCAGCATACAGATCAATTAATATCAAGAAAAGAGGAGTCAGTCCCATGAACTGACAAATATTCCACAGCATTTCGTAATCCCATCTTCCTGCCCTTTC
>NW_008825155.1:1567520-1569151 GCF_000699105.1 Pygoscelis adeliae | reverse complement strand
AGAAGCCACTTCTTTCTCACAGCATCCATCCAATCCTTTGAATACAATTACATGCAACCCTGAGTTGAGCTCTGAAAATGGCCTACAAATCCTGCCTGAACCGTCACTCACCCGTCACTGCTCTACAAGGAACCTCAGTGCCTAACTGAAGGGCCTTCAGTTGGGAATCAGCTGCTTAAAACTTAAATTTCAAGGCTGATCCTTAGGACGTGGGAGCAGAGATGACCCCATCTTATACATACTGGATGTGCTACATCTTCTGTTGATTCAGTTGATCCAGCCTGAGACTTCAGAAATTTCCCGTGCTAAAACTATTAAATGATTAAACATCCATGTCCCTCTCACTGTGCATGCTGATCAGCCATAGGCGCTTAGCCAGCCTGGTCCACCTCTGTTTCATGTCTGGTTTCCAGTTTTTCTCTCCTTTTTGCCTTCCAGGTTCATGTAACCAACACAGGATTTTTTAAAAGCACACATCATCATAACATTTCTGTTTCATTTAATAAACCACCTCCTCCTTCCTCCCCACTATGTCCCTGTATGTGTTTTTTTATTATTAGTAGTAGTATTACAATCTCCCCTAAATTTTGGCCTGAAAACTGTTTGACATTCACAACGAGGCATTAAAAAGGATTTATTCTGTCCTTGAAGTAGACATGTAACTCCTGTTTATGTGAGAGCTCAGACTGGTGTAAATCAAGACTAAACTCACTGATGTCTGTGGGCCTGCACAGGTAGAACTAGCATAAAGCAATGGTGAAGCAAATTCTTTTATATTATCATGGGTAAAATCCCAACAACAAACACCGCAATTACCTTCTGTCCTGTCTCTACCTGCACAACTGCATTAAAAATACAGTCAAGAGACCTATTAATAATAAATTCTCTGAAATTCAGGAACAAACCTTTTTTTGTTTTGCAAGGACAAATCTTTCTTTTCTGCTCACACACAGACGCTCATACATGCTAGTCTCATGAAACAGTTCACAGTGAGCAATTGTTCCTTCCTCCATGACCCAAAATAAACCCATCTCTACAGGCTCATATAGAAACATCAGCAGACTTGTTTAATTAATGTTTCAGAGTGAAGGGAAAAATGTATAGATAAATATATTTAAAGACTTTGAAAGCTTCACGGCAGCAGTCCAACACTGCTTTCTTTGCCTTTGCTTGCTGTCTTAGAGAAAAAAAGCAGCCCGTAAAGCTTAGAAAAGTGATCTGTCTCTGGGTCTGGGGTTCCTGTCACCTGTCAGTCCTCTGATGTAGCACCATGATATATGACAGCAGACCAGCACTCAAGTGATGTATTGCAATAATATGTCAGTAATGCAATGGTGCTTTAATAGTGCTTAATAAACAGAGTACTTCACTGGGGAGAGGGCCAAGGAAAAAGGAAGACCTGGCCAGCAGGCAAATCCAGCTAAGCGCTCCCTTACCCTGTTGAAGTGAGTGGTGCCATGAGTTCTGGATGGGAAATCTCTCATTTGTCCCCAGAACAAGGACTAGAAGTCAGGCAGCAGCAGTCACAGGGAGGTGCCTGGAGCACAAAGCCTCCGCTCTTGGGCTAATTCTCTGGAGCATGAGAACTTGTATTTCTGGTTGCACCAAAGCCTGGACTGAACAAGGGAAAG
>NW_008825155.1:1563374-1567507 GCF_000699105.1 Pygoscelis adeliae | reverse complement strand
CGGCGCGGCACCAATGGAACGAGTCTTCGCTCCTACCTTGGCAAGGCTGGGCACACTCCTGGCAAGCAGAAGCAGTGAGTATAAGCCTCTTCAGGCTGATGATTTTAGAAGGGCACTCATCTTCCAGAACAGTACAAAAGGTCCATCAGGTGCCTCTCAGATTCTGACTTACAGCACGAGAATCCAGCCCAATGCCCCAGAGTGTGATGACACAGCCTTGGCTGGTTCAGGCGTGCACCTTCCTCCATCTCTGTCCTGCACTGCAGCGTGTGGGTGAGGATGCAGCCAGCCCCAGCCAAGCCTCATTGCACTGTGCACTCCATCACTGACATCGCTGCGACGTGGTTTATTCAGTGGTGGGTGCAAGGGGGTTGTGTTCTCAGCCAGGCCCTCTAGGTGCTCCCATTATACAAGTAATGAAAGGCTCTCCCTGCACAAGGAACACAAAAGCATCATTAATCAGCAAGCCCAAACCAAGCCAAACTTTTCAGTATCAACACCTGGCGAAAATGGCCTTGACAGTACTTTTCACTCCCCTACTACAGGTGTCCCACACCCAGCATGGCAGCCTTGGGTCATAAGGGTGCTGTCGAGCACCACAATGAAGAGTGGAACAGGACAGTGATGAGCTGACTCCAGGAGTAGTTATGATGCACTTTTCCTGGGCAGCACCATATCCCCTGATAGAGGGGTATTGGGAACAACCATGAGAATATCATAATGTAGCAAACAATGCTTACACTACGTTTAATAAAGGGACTAATAAGTCCACCCATCACAGAAAACCAGCTGGATTCAGGCAAACATTGAGCTACTGCTCATGTTTCCAGACTATGATGAAGCCTGATGTTTAAGTTTGCATTTGACTTCACAGCTGCACTTAGCTGGATTTCTACTCATAGTCAATTACTGGGTCTCAGTGGTAGCTCGTTAAGCCACAATAATTTAATCACTTGTGCTTGTCTGCTCATAACTTGTATTTCAGGATTCCATGAACAGAAGTGTTACACTGGCATTGCTGTAAAGAGGGCCAGACCCAAAGATTTCAAAATCTGAGAGGTCTTCTGTGATGCTGGAGGTCTCTCATACATCGCTTTCAGAGATGGCCAACCTAGTCCTTGGTTGCCTGAACTTTTCAGCTTACTGACATAAAGGAAAAACAGAAACAACTGATCATCGATTATAAAAGGGAGAATAAACATATACCAGCTGCATTCTTAAGTAATATGTACATAAAAGATTAGCTGCATCAGGTCAGAGAAAAGATTTGACCCATTAGTCTCACTTCCACCAGTGACCAGTAGTGGACACCTGGGAAGGAGCGTAAGGAGGAGCCAGCTGTGGAGAGATGTTTCCCAGGTAACTCTCCCACGCTCCAGAAATCTGCAGTCTATGGACTTCCAGAGCTGAAGGAAAGGGGTGTGAGTGTGTGTGTATGCATGCCCATGGAGGGAGATCTCTGATGCATATCCAGAGACACATTTCCACACTCTCTTTTCCTTTTTAAACAGTCTCTTGTGTCAAAGGGTGAAGAAGGTGTGCTTTTTTTTTTTGGGGGGGGGGGGGGGTGTGGGCAGGGAGGGAGGCGCTTGGGCACTTCACAGCTTCTTCCAGGGTAAAGTCTGTTAGATGGAAACATGGGATTCACAGGGCCTTGTCTGCATAAGCAAGTAGTTCTCCCTTCCTATTTACCTCCGGGGCTCCAAAGAGAATCAGCCTGTGAGATGGAAAGGCAAGGAGATAATTATTTTTGGAGTAAGAAGGAAGGAGAGGTAGGGGTTTTTTATCTTTTATCTTAAAAATCCTGCCTTATAACATTTCTCTGCTCACCTTCCATGACCCTGAATGACAGACAGGGTTGGAGGGCTAGATATGGCAAGGGAAATTCAGTGAAGACAGAGCAGACTTCGCCACAAGGAAATTTGAGAACAAGGACTGAAAAAGCAGCCAAGGGTAACTCTGATGTACAAAAATACATTTATTTTCAACAATTTCAAAACCACTGCCTTTTTTACAGTAGAAATATTCAAATGGAACAATAAAACCAAGAACAGTATATATATATGTATATATATGACTCATGCATTTGTATTACTGTATTTAATACAGGTGTTGCAATTGTCTGCCTCATTTAATCCTTTAAAACCATGGTGGTGGTTTGGGTTTAATGCACCGTCCGACATCATCAGAAGGGATGTGAGGATTCTGGTTTGGTTTGTCAGACCTGGAATGTGTGTGGGAATTGATTGAAGGGAAAGGGGGGAGAACAGGACATCTTTGCATGTCCCTGAAACCAAAGCTTAGTCCAGAAGAAAATGCACACTCTCCTGCAGATGCTGTTATTGATGGCAGCTGTAACTGAAAAACTCTGCAGTCCCCAGTTGCTCTAGCCTCATCTCTGATCCTTCCGGGCTTAGTGTTGGGGTTCTCAAGCACAGGTTAAAATAGAGGATCTATTGGGTATTTACATCAGATTGACAGCCATACAGAGCCAAAAGCTGCATCTAGTCTCCAGGTCTCATGCATTATTCCTAAGTTACAGCTAATACGGCAGAATCCATGATGGGGGAAAGGCTGGTAGTGATAGAGGGCACTGACCCAGTCTCTTGCTCTCTCTTTCTTTTCCTCTTTATACACAACTACAGTGTGGGAGCTATTTACATTCTACTCATGGCACTGGCTCTGTCCCCCTTTACTCAGGTAAATAATCATCTACAGCTTCAAGGATTTCCATTACATTTTCCTCAGGGGTAAGACTTGCAGGGGAAAAAAACCCAATGACATCCCCAAGTTGTTATTTCCCAGCATGAGATACACAAATAAAAGTGGCCAATACTCCAATCTGTGCTAACGTCGCAGCTCAGTACCTTCCAAAAAAGCTGGATAGTGCCGGTTGCCCAATTCAAACCTTACAGCGGTCCAATGGATAGATACAGCCCTGGGTACCCCACCAGGATGCAGTAGTTACCCTTCCAGTATCCTAAAGGAGCAGCTTTCAGTCATGAACACAAGCTTTTTTCAGCTGCCATCAGCCATGGTTGTGCCCTAATGCAGCAGGTATGATCTGGCAAATGTGGTCCCACGTACATCCTAGGGAGCTCTTTCCAAATGTGCATGGAGCACACCCTGGTCCAGACAGCAGTGTGACAAACTACCCTGAGAGGCAGTGATACCCACTAAGTCTCATGGAACGTGAAGTTTGAGCCAACTCAAGAATCAGGCAGGGGTTTTTGACATTTAATTTCGGCTCCATGGATTTTGTTTGTTTGCTTTGTAGTGCCTTTAGGATAATTTTGGATTGAAAATGGCTTTCTGGACAGATGTTTCTCCAAAAATTAACTGCATCATTCAGAAACTTCTCAGCCTTCATTGAGGTTAAATTTCTTTTTGAGAACTGAAAATGTTTCCTTTTTTTTCAGCAGCTTACTCCCAATTTTTCCTCCTTGCTTCCTCCAATCTGTTATGAGATATTTAATGGCCATCTTTAAAATTGTAAAGGGAAAAATTGTAAAAAAAATATAAAAAATTGTGAAAAGAAATTGTGAAAACTGTAATCCCCTGCCTTTCTTTTTAAATCAACATGAGATCAATCCCATGAAAAACCTAGAAAACGCCAAACAACAATGAAAATTTTCATTTCATTTCCTGGTTTATAAAAGAAAAAAGTTAATAAGGAAAATAATGAGTATTTCGCATTCAGTCCTCTGCAGCAGCTCACAAAAGCAGTCCCTCAAATCCTAATGAGCAACGAAGACTGAGATCAGCCCACAATTTAGCTCAAGGCCCACAGGACCTTTGTTTGTGTACATCCCTCCCATCTATACCTAAATGGGAAGCTATGGCCTTGTGCTAACAGTGTTATACCAGACTGGGCCATTACTGTAAACTACTTTGGTGTTTCAATAGAACAGAGACAGTAATGCAACAGTTTATGCACATGTGATGGATGGAAACTCAAGGTTAAATAGAGTAACACAGCCATCACTCTCCAGCTTATATTAGGAACTAGAGCAGAAAAGTGAGGGAGGAAACAGAAAAGAATTATTTTTAAATCAACAGAAAAGGCCCACAAGGCTGACTGAAATGGAGGGGCAGAAGAATTGAGAATATTTAGCTTTAGTACTTCACACAAA
>NW_008825155.1:1550924-1563284 GCF_000699105.1 Pygoscelis adeliae | reverse complement strand
TGAAATACTGCCTGTGTTTTTCTGCAAAACTGTGTTTAACCACTTTTCTCTCCACCTGCAAACCCATCAGGATTATAACCTTTGAAAGACATTCCAGCCCATTAACAGAGTGAACACATGTAGCTGAGGCTGGTTTGTAGCCAACTGGCATGTTGTAATGCAGAGAGGTAGCAAGTAACACCTGAATTCTAGCCATCTCCTCATTTCAGTCCAGATATATTAAAGGTGATGTGGAGTCCTGCATCCAGATCCTAAAAATAGTAACAAACATTGTCACCTAACCTCATTTCTGCCTCCTGTTACCACACAAGCACTAGAACATCTTCCCAAATGTGCCTCCAGTCTTCCTTCCACTCCTGCTGAGTCTTATAACTCAATACTCTGCAGAATAAGGTCCATCTTTAACATCATCAGCTCAAGAAAAATGGATAAAAGTAACTCACCACAAAGTCAAGCTCCCGCCCCAAAACTCCACCATTCTTAGGGCCTATCCTCAACTCAGTGTGCTAGAAGATTCCTAAAGAGTTTTTCCACTACCTTTACTTCATTAACCTCCCTGTTCTAATCAGAAAGCACCAACCCACCATGCAGAAATTACTCTGATGTCATTCCCATCCAAAATTGGAAGCAGCCATTCTGCAGCACTCATAAGAAAGACCTTTCCTAGCTCAGTTATGCAGGCCTGACCCTGTACCCCCCTCTCCAAAGAGCAATCCCTAATCACATGCATCATGTTCAGCCAAAATTTACTATTCTTACACATCCTGAATAGCACTTTACTTCACCAGCTTAACTGCTAAAAGCATGACTTCTCACTGGGAATAAAGCCACTGCAATACGGCCTACAGTTGAGTTGAGGTTGTACTGGGTACTGCAAGCACACTGATATTTGCCCACACTGAGATGGTGATAATTTCACGTTTGTTTCCCTCATTTTCCCTAATGGATGTCACCAAGATCCTTCTCAGAAGTGGACAACAGTGACAGAGGTGAATAGATGATGAACGTCCTTAAAATATTCATGACAGGCTTCATTGTCCTGATAATATCTTTTTCTGCTCCATCATAGGAAATGATACTATATATATAAAAAAAAAAAGGCTTGCAGTTATACACAGAGAAATAAACTATGCTGTTTATAGACAGCAGCGTCAGATTGAAATATGACAGACAATTGGAACACGCTTGGAACCAAAGCGTGATTGAAGTGCTCACCACGGTCCCTGGTTGGCTGGCATGTACAAGCGCACGCACGTGTGTGTGCACGCGTGTGCGTGCATGTGTGTATGTGGTTCAGGTTTTGTTTTAAATGTATCTTCTTTTACTAAACATTAAATTATTTCCCAAGAAATAAAAAGCTATGTACACTGTAATTATCTACAGTAGGCCTTCGGCATCCTCGCTATTCACATGCATGGGGTTTGGGCTGCATTCATAAACTCAGGCATGCTACTTCATTGCTTGTGGTGCTGTCCCCTCTAGCCAATCTATAGTCCAAGGAGCACCGACATGTGTGTTTGCTCTGATTTTTTTTTCCTTTCTCAGCAGTCAACAGTGCCAGAGGGTGACTGAAACTAAAAGCAATTAAAAGAGGCAAGATCCTGCAAAAAGCTGAGACGTGCATGTCATTGGAAAGCAAGGGCTGTTGGCATGTTGCAGAGCCTGGTCCAACAACCCAGCCTGAGCCCTCTGGCAGGAAGAAGTAGCTGATTCATGACTTATTTTGAAAAGGACTGAAAAGGGACAATTTACCTACAACATGTTGCCTAAGGTACTATACCTACCTGTTGGATTTGAATACTTAATTCCCATTCTGTATTTAATAGGAGGCTGGCATTCAAATCCATTCATGGCTTTTTCTTTCTAATCTGATGAGTATTTTCCTAAATATGAAGAACCCCTGCTATTTATGAATGCAGCCCTGGTAAATAGGAAAAGCCCACCCCATCCCCTCCCAAATGATAATAATGACATATAACTCTTTCTTTTTTCATAATAATAATAATAACAATAATAATTACAAATAAAAAGTCAGAAATGTTGTAGACCAAGTGGATTCTCAGTATTAAACACTAGTGCAGTTGGGGATTTCCTTTGTGCTTTCACTGTTGGCAATTGTTGAGATGCTTCCTGTGGAGGAGAAAATGGAGAATAGAGTCAGTGCAGTGGCTTCAACAGTTTGGTCTATATTGCTTCTCACTCCTTCTTAGGATGTGCTTGTGTAAGTGTAAAGACAGAAAAGGTTCTTAAAAGTAACACATCTTTTGTATTTGCAATAAGCATGGAGCATGCAGAAAACCTGTTACTACAGCTCAGTTGACCAGCAGTAAACTCGTTATTAGGGACATAGTCACTTGTAATGATAGCACATCAACAGTGTAAGCTTGGCTCAGCTGATTCTTCTGAGCGTTCAGGGAATTTGGGACCCCTCCACAGGAGAAACAGGGTCATGAGCAGGCATAGCTGTGAGCCACAGCCATTACTAACTCCTATATACCTATTGCTGTTTCCAGGTTCCTACCCTGGTTATGTAACACTGTGAGAAAAGGTGAAAAACTGTAAGAAAAACTCCCTGTTACCATGTTGCAGAGGGAGATTTTTTTCCCCTACCTCAGTGCCTCAGACCCTGCTTGTACCTGGGGCCACAGTCACTGCCTCTCCTAATACCCCAATAACCAACATCCTCACCCAGACTGTGAAACAAGCTCCAGCTGAGGGCTGTCTCTCACCCATCACTCGCGTGTCCAGCTCTTTGTCCATCAGCTCCTCAGGGTCTGTGAACTCACTAAGAGTTATTTTGGGGGCATTTTCACTTTGGCTGACAGAGCCAATCATTTCCTGCTCCTTGTCATGCTGAACTTGGGCATAGATGTTAATCCAAGGGATTTTCCTGTGCAGGAAAGGAAAATGAGAGGTTATATTTTGTAACACAGGGATCCTTGGCATGTCATTGATTAATCAGACCAATTAAACTGAGACCAATCCCACAAATGCAGCACTGGCAGTGATGCAAAGTATCAGCTCTCAGAATGGTGAAAGCACCACAGTGATGTTCAGCTCTGAAAATGCCATTAGCACCCACTAATTCCAACACGAGTCTAAAGCTACCCCAAATCTCTCAGGCCACTGACTTCCTATCCTGTGCCCAAAGGCTCCTCCAGCTGTAAATCTAAATGTTCTGGTCCTGCCCTTTTAAATGAGAAGTTGTGCACACAGTGGACACTGTACACCCAGTTCAGAGAGCAGCAATCAACTAAGTACAATCAGCTGCAATTGCCAGCTCCCTCAGTATTTATTACATGATCAGCGGTGCATTAGAAATCAAAAGTAAAAATCAATTTGAGCACTACTATCAACTGAGAAAAGAATTACTAGGCTGGTTTCTATCGACAGGCCCACACTGACTCAGTAGGAATTGCCACATCAGAAAAAGTTATAAAGAATTGGTCCTGCCTCGGAGTACAGAAAGGATTTGGACCTCATAACACCCACCCAAAGTCTATTTGTTACCATTTCATTGCAAAAACACTTTGCCATGCTACGGATCATACAAGCCTGCAGGTACTTATTTTCCCTTGCTGCTCAGGAAGCCAAGAAAGTGAAGGGATTATTTCTTCTTCCTTCTTCCAAGAGAAGTTAACTTGGACTGCTAGAATGATATCTTGAAAGTCAGTTAGTTAGACAGATAGTTAGATAGGCCTAGATGGATAGATAGATAGTAATCCCTGGGGGAATGCAAGTTTAAAATGAGAACTGAAAAGCAATGTGTTAAGCACCGTGGGGGTTGCTAGGACTATCTGCGTGTTGTTGCCTGTTGGAAGGTGACTGACTCTTTTTTCTAATGCCCTTAAAAGGACTCTGTGCCATGCAGTCCACACTGCTAAAATAAGGAAAATTCAGAGAATTTTTTCAGTTCCTTAAAGCACACAGGAGAAAGAAAGAAGATGTGTTCAAAAGAGGCTATATAAAATGCCATCTCTTTATACTAACCCTGTCTGCTGTTGGATATGTCAGAGACTGAAAGCAGTGGAAATTGTCTCAACTCTAATGAATTCAATAGACCTATACTGATTTCACACCAGTGAAGTCCTGACCTCAAGCGACTTGTGCTATTGGCTTGATTTGGCATTCTGTTCTTAACCAGCAACAAGTCAGGACATATTTAGGATGTTTAGCAGCAGTTAACAAACTTCACATTTTTCTCCCTTTCTCCTACCCTCTCTTTCTAACCTTCAGACATGCCTTATCTAGATCTTCTAGATCACTAGAAGACATAAGCACTACACAGGGAAAGCACACATTGGATGAGAGAGGACAAATACACTCCCATAGGATTTAAGTACCTAGAATACGTCTGGAGGTGTGTAGAGATGTGGACATGAGGACATGCCTGGAGATATTGGAAGACTTAGTTTCACTTTCAAATAATGCAATGGTAGAGAAGTGATAGTCTTCTGAGATTGAGAGGAAAGGTGAGAAAAGTTCTTTAGAGTTATGAGGCAAAGAGCCTCCAGGTACTTCAGAGAGTTAGGGAAAAAAGAACTGAGACAGCCGTACATATGTGCATCCATACACACATAGCTAATCCTGCTGTGCCTCCCACCACGGACACAGGTGGCCACAACGTCCCACCGCACGTCTCTGAGCACACACACACACTCCTGCACTCCTGTCCCAGGACACATACACACAGACTGCCCCATTGCCCCACTATTACTCACCACCCATAGACACATAGTATTGACCTGCTATATGCTCAATCTCCCAGAAAAGAAACAACCTTTTTACAGATTATTTCCCTACTTTTCCCCCTTCCTTCCTTTTCCACCCAGATCTCCTCAACAAGCATCTCTCTGGCAGCAGTGTTTAACATGCCCACTGAGTCTATAACTTGATGGACTCATAATAAGGAGTCTGTGTGCAAATCAGCAAAGCACTGGTTCTATAAATTTTTAGAATTAAAAATTCATGCAGGCCCATGCTCTTCCCACAACCTTTTCCTGTAAGCAGCAGTTCTGTATTCAGGCTGGGATCACCGTTAATCAGAAAAGTACATATTGCTAATGGACCTCTGCATCACTGAGAGCTAGAGGAAAGCTTTTGTTTTCACCTCCTTTTTCCATTAAGAACTGTTGCATGCTCCCACTTCTGATCCATTAAGCCAGAGGTTTTAGACAGAGCTGAAAAGTTGCTTTCTGTTCTGAAAAATCAAGCTAAGGATACTCTGGGTATCTGACCCAATCCTAAACTTTGTCAGTTTGACAAGGGTTTGTCCTCTTTGGGACAGAGCAGTTAAGAGGGGACAGCAAGTTGATGAGCTTTGGGCTAAGCAAAACTGATGCTTTAACCACCTTCCCCCTCATCCCCAATTTGTAATGCATTCAATTTTCACACAGATTTTAACAAGGCAGGGTCTTCCCAGCCCTGGAGCACAGCACAAGGCTGATGGCTGCTATGCTCAAGGCTCAGGATGCTTAAGTAGTACAAGAGTCAGTTTTATGAGCTGTAGTAGCATAACATGACCTGGAGACTGCCAAAGCGAAGTGGATTACCAAGCTCCTTACTGCTCTCTGGCAGCCAGAATATACAGATCCTTCTTCCTGGTAACTGATCCCTGACCACAGAGTCAAAGACATTAGGCCAAACCTAAGAAATCACCTCACCAAGACACAAAAGAGAGCATGTCTTACAAAGAGTTGTACCTACATCTTGATACTTCTCCCAGAGAGACTTCTTTGCCCTCCTCATCCTACATCAGGGAATGAGAGAAATCATTGGCTGCCTCCCCAGCACATTATTAAATCAATGCCTTAAACAAGTCCCATGTCCATTTCCCCATTCACCTGGGAAGCTGTATTCCACCTCACAGAAGCAGAGAGAGGGCTTCAGACTGCAACAAGCAAGGCACGCTGAAGACCTGGAAATCTGCACCTGAGCAGATTCACACACGTGGGTTCTCTGGGAATTGTCCTGGGCCACTGAAGTCAGTGGTAGCTTGGTAACCGATCTTGGTGTGCACAGGAACAAGCACTAGAAGCAGTGCCACCCACTGATTTTGACAATGGTTAATGAAAGAGGTTAGAAATGAGGGGAACTTTAAACCTGGAGACTAGGATACACACCTGTCTTATCATTCCATTTTGAATATTGTTTGTATCCCACTAACATGCTTCTAATACAGTATTTTGCCACTGGGCAGGATCTGGGCACATAGACCATTTAACACAGTAAGTATTGTACTGAATGCAAAATTCCTCCTAAGGAGCTCCATCTGCCTAAAATATGTTTTCATAAGGCAGCCCTTCAGCAAACAGGCCATTCTTATCCCATATTTTGTTTCATAGCTTGCAGCAGCAAAGTGCCATAGGCCACCACAGGTCCTGCCTGCTGCCTGGAAGCAAAAGGTTTATATTAACATCTGGCAAAGAAAATCTCAGCACAGATTCCCAAAGGCATTTTGATGCTTACCACAAACCTTTCTGGCTTTGAGTCTCCCTCCCTTAACATAATCACACCTGTTCCTCTGCAAGACTAAACTATTCACTTTGGAACATACAAATGAGATACTCTTGCACTAAGGCAGTTGGCCAGATGGATATAGACTGTATGAAGACACCCATCGTGACTTTTTACTAAGTCTGCATTGCGTAGCTCAGTACTCAGTGAGCACACAGGGTACCGTTTCTGGTCTGCGGTTCAAACAAATCTGCTGAAGCAGTTCACAGCTTGATTTCTGAGCTCTTGGTGAGCTTTCAGAGCACCAGGTTTGTGGTGGAACGGCAGTAGATGGTCTTCTCTATACATATGAGAAATAGGGAACTATACTGGTCTAAGCCTTAGGCCAGCGTAACTCGCTTTACATCTGCAATCCAGGCACTGCTCTGCCTAGACTGCCTGTAAACCACCCAGTGTCTCCTTCTCCCATCCCCCAAAGTTTCTCAACTTACCTCTTGAATTTGTAGATTAAAAAAACAGCCAAGCCTACAAACACCACAGACAACAACATCAGCATTGCCGAACTGCTATGACCTGTGCTGGAATCAACAAGGGGTGCTGCAGGAGGAAAGGCAGAGCATTACATTTACAAGATATTATTAGGGAGCACATAACTACCAGAGAGTTGAGCTCAACTCTGTCTTTGCCACATCTGCTTTATCACCGCTGCATGGTGGATGCTGTTTTCAGCAAGACCAATCAGTAGGAAACAAATTGACTCTCTTGTCCTTTGAAAGCCAAAGACAGTGCAGTCTAACATCTCAGCGAAAAGGCACAGCAAGCCATGCTTAGCTGAATGGCTGATCACTCCTGTGTTAACACTCTGGGCTATTTCTTTTCAGGTTTTTCCAGGGACTGGAGTGGAAATGAAACTTGTGAAGTGTGGCTTAATGCATGTCTATTCCCCTTTGGGGGATAGGTAGGATGCTCTCCTACCTCAGAGCATCCATGAGCAGCATGACTCCCATCCTCCAAGGACATGTGTCTGTCTCACGTGACAGGGATCCAGTCTTGTGAGAAGCCTCAAGGTTCATCCTTATATTGGACCTTACAGACTTTTTAACTGAGCCAGTTTTCATAATGTGGAGGAGCCCAAAGCAATAATCCTAGACCCAAGCACGCACTACATTATAACATTTTTGAGATTTGATCCATCTATCCTTGACATTTTTGGTGGGCTAAATAAAATGTATTACTATACCTTGTTTATGCAGCTATTCCCACAGCTCATCGGAGCAGACCATCTTAACAGCCTGAGCACTGTGCTGAGAATCAAGAGTCTGTTGAGAAGTCTCTAATGATGCGCAAATGATAAGTAGCAGCTGAGTGTTTCTCAGTCTGCATAAATATTTGGTTTTGGTTTTTTACTGTTCTCTATTCTTTTTCTGTCACCCAGAAGATGGGAACAAAGTCTATGCAAATAGAGTCACTTCTGGTTCCATCGCCAAATTTCCACACCTAAGTGTCTGACCCTGCCAGTATTCTGCTTCTACTACTTACACAGACTCTTTCATGGAAAAGAACCGACTGTCATTTCACCTGAGTCAAAATATTATGGGAACAGTCATGAAACAAATGCAGCACCCCCACTGGGTGTGTGTGCGAGAACAGTTGAGCACTGTAAGCTAAATCCACGCTTTCCGGTGTCTTACTAGAACAAACCCACATTCTGAACCTGGAGACTGCAGATATTTGGATCTCATTCCCAGTTTTACAAATTAATTCATTCCAGCCTACTCCTATTAACATCTGACTCTCATCCCCAAACAACAGTCAGAGAGTGAAGGCAAAAAGGCATTAGCTGTAGGATAGGTCATGAGCCTTGGTTTAGCCCAGCTCTTGGCTCTCTGAGATTCTCATGTAAAAAGAAGCTGAAGTGTATTATCCTGGGACATGAATCCCAATCTTTTGGAGAGGCTATCAGCAATGACACATGCACAAGATCCCACATTTTAGATAATTGCAAGGGCAGCCATAAAAAGCAAGGGCAAAAATAAATCCATCCTCTCCTCTGTAGTCATCACTCTGTAGTCATCTCAGCAATAGCTGAGAGCTTCACACTAGGTTGGCTGAAATTCTCAGCAGTAGCTGAGAGCTTCATAGTAGGGTGGTTTAAAGCAAAGGGGGTGATGAAGCTTAAAGTGACTATTCATTACCCTGCGAAAATGGAGATAGGTAGCACTGAAAGTTTATTTAACTGAAAGTTAAATAAATTCTGATTTGTAGAAGTCAATATTCAGGCATATATTCCCCATAAGAGGCCTAGATCTTCTTTTCACGAGTACTTTGCCCCTATAAAGTTTCTTGGCTAGTCGTAACATTAACAAGCTCTTTGCAATAAGTATTTGATCCAATATCCATGGAAGTTAGTAATACTCCCACTGAATTCCACAGGTGCCCAATGAGGGCTTAATAGAACACCATTCACCTGATTTTCTAAAACGCTTGAAAAATATCAATGCACTAGTTAATTAAGCCATAGGGAACTCTTAAAAGGTACTTTTAATACTTGTACAAACTGGTGCATGAAGATGCCACTGCTGGATTCCGTTTTTAACACTTCCTGCTTCTACCACAGAAAATGACTCAATACAATCAGTCCTACATATCCCAGTAGCACATACCAAATTGTGAGTGCTCGAATGTAGACTGGTTCTCCTGGAGTTGTCTGAAGCCTCAAGAGAACCACAGCTATGCATTTGACTCCACACTCACCTAATGTTAACTGAGTAACATACACAATGACTTCAACACCAGGCTTCAGTTCAAACTGGACCAGGTTCTGGTTGAGAGCATTAAAAAGGATTTCTACCACCTGATGAAATAATAAGAGATACAGGTAGTTACAATATAGAAAACAGCAAGCTCTGGAGAACATTCAGGACTGCATGTAGCCTGTGAATGGTAACTAACATCTCTTACTGGCTTCAGGAAGAGAAGGGAAATGAGAGACTGAGGAAGTGGAGAGAAACATGTACATGTGCTTTAGACGGAATTGTGTGTTATTGCATGCAAGTCCCTACAGGACTTTTGAGACTCACAGAGTGTTATTATACCTCTCCTGGGAAGCAAACCAAGAAAGTTGGCAAATTTTCTTTTCTTTTTTGTGGGGGTAGGGGAGGAAGGAAAAGAACTAAGGATCTTTTCACCCTCCACAATGTCCTGCGAGTTTGATCTAATGCACTTGGAAACCACTGACATATTGGCCTTTCATTGGTGGATGATGGAACTGAGTTAGGTAGTCCAGCCTAGTAACATTTCTTTACTCACATTGATTCAAGACAATCCTAGTGATGTAGCTCCTGTTTAAATAGGCTGAGACAATACAGTTTTGAAGATTAATGGCAAACTTGCAATTTTTCTCCTTCATTTAGAAGAGGGGCCTTGGACTGGAGTTTACTCATGGCTCAGCAACCCAGCTATGATGTGTTATTTGGTTGCTTCAGAGCACATACTTGGTGTGTCACACTGGAGTCTGAGTTTGTTAATGCCTGGTCTCCCTAGAGTAGTTCTGATGGTAGGGCACAGCTACTGAGTGGTTCTGATGGCCTACTCTCCAGGGCAGAGCTCCTCAAGCAGAAGCCAACAACAGGTGCCAAAGTACAACTGAGTAGACCATCAAGTAAAATTAGAGCACTAGAGCTTCAGGCCTTATGATCAGCTAGTCAGAAAACTGTTCTGAGATGTCTGCATAATACTGATATATGAAATATTGACACAACACCTTGTTCAGAGGGAATTCTAATATGGGTAGATCCTACTGAACAGGATGGAAATGACTCCAAGAAAATCTCTCCAAAAAGCCTTCCAAACCTTCCCACCACAATGCATCTCTTCTGCACACTCACCACCATAAATTTAAGAAGCCAGCTTTGCTAGCTTCCTAGGACAAATGTACTACTCAGAGGGGACTGACTTTGCTCAGTGGGTGACGAGAGCTTCCACAGAATTCAGTCCTCTGAATTACTTAATGTTTGATTACAGAAGAGTTACTCCTCTAAGAGTTACTTGGAGATGGGCTCACACATAGCTTGCACGCGGTAAAAATGCTGCATACAAGAACATTAGCTAGAGCTAAGCAGCATTTCCAGCAGTACTTCACTCCTTTGCCTTTATAGAGCCGATTTAATCACTTGGTAATTCTAGCATGAAAGCTTCAGCAGACTAGTGCTGTTGTTCCTAGCTCTTCCCTTGCCTGCATATCACTGTTGCTATTCATCACTGTAATTACCTATTTATCTAAATGGATGGATATTGTAACTTCCAAATATAGTTTGCACACACCATTCGCTGCTGCAGAAAAAAGAGGTCTTGTTCCAGTGATATACGAGTTGAAGAGCCTGATTTATTTTTAGTAAACCTCAGTATATTATCTTGCTGCTTTGGCCTCTGTCTATCAGCATTCCTCCAGGGAATAGAGGGAGTACATATTCAAGGTTCCTTTGGCCATAACTACTGTAATAAGGACAGACTACTGATCTAGGAAGAACCACTGTTGGTAGACTGTGACGTATCTCAGTGACGTATTAGAAAAGCCCATTTTTCCTCTGAAAATCATTTTCCTTAATGCCATAAACTATACTGCCACAGTCCCAGAAGCATCCAGTTCCATCACACTTATTGTAAGTCATTTCCGATGCTGTACAAGTTAAGGGGCCCATCTGCAAATGGTATGATAGGAATGAATGTTCCATGAATCCTTCTTTCCTTACTTGCTCCAGATCAGCCTCACTGCTTTTCCTCCTCTCTGTCGTGTTTTTATGGGGCAGTATGAAGAGTTCAGCAGAAGTAGGCAGCCCAGGAAATACAGCTACCAAGATCTGTTCATCAGGGATACCAGTCACCTAAAAGAAAAGTAAAAAGGAGGTCTCTAGCTGCTATTCTGTTACTGATGTTTCCATTCACTATGGGAAACTGTACTCCCATCAAATTGTTATTTGCCAGTTCCACTGTAGGTGTTGTGGTCCTAATGAGCTGTTCTGCCCATTTGGTGGGTCAGAAATGGAGGTTCTGCTAATGATTCACTCTACTTCATTTCTAGAAGTAAATGTAGGCTTAACAACACCCCTGAAGCCAAAGATCTCAACCCAAAGTGCAAACCTACAGTGTCTCCAGATCTGAATTTTCCATATAGTCCTTCTCACTACAAAAGAACGACCCAAAGTCAGATCCAGAGAGTCTGGCTCAGAGTGACCACTGGAAAGTATGCAACCAACAGGGACATATGAAGAAAATTGCCTGCAGTCACCTCCTAGTATCAGGTTATGGGATCCACATTTGCCATACATGAATAACTTAATGTCTCCAGTGAGAGACTTTTTTCTACTGGGGCTGATCAGGAGGGCTGTACTAGGAACTGCTCAGTTTGCTGAACCAAGAGTCAGTTCCACACGACTCTTACAACTGTCTTCAGCATGACCTGCCCACTGAGGCTACTGCCCTCTCTCCCCAAATCCAAGCTTGCATCCTCAGTAGGGCAGGAAGCCTCTCCTCCCTCAGAAAGTCTCTGCTCTATGAAGCTAACCCCATTAGCTCCCTGGTCCTACCCCACCTCAAGTTCCCTGGCCTCATTCCTGAACTGAAATATATCAATGGGACAGCCCATTCCTGGTGATCCGTCCTATAAGCATAGGCCACAGATTGCAACCAAATAGTCACAAAAGGATATACAAGCAAGCACTTCTACATGATTTCTACTGTTGTCTGTAACCATTCATAGTTACAACCTAATTAATTTTTTTTTTTTTCTGCAAGCTTGACTCTGAATACAGTAAAAGGGAACAACAGTTTAAACAAATGAACTTAGTGTTTTCTCAGGATGGGAAAACAATCAAGGAAACTCTTATAAACTGTGAATTTTGAGTG
>NW_008825155.1:1493237-1550836 GCF_000699105.1 Pygoscelis adeliae | reverse complement strand
TACTTTCCCTGTAAAAATGATCAGCCTCCATTTCTAAGAACAGCTGTAGCTGAAGCAAAAAAAAGCAAGATACATTTTTGGCAGAATGTAAAAAACACAAAAGCTTGCCTAAATCTCTCTCTCCTGATTTCACACAAAACCAAAGTCCCTGGCTATTTGATATCATAAATTATTCTGTCCCCTTTCCTGCAAGAATATGAGTGCTAGTTTACATATTCTAATTAATCCCAAAGGAAGATTCAGTATCTTCCACCCACAGAAGTCTCTCTTTGTCCTGTATTTTAAAGGTAAGTTTATTTTCCCTCTGAATCCTCATTTTTTTGCCCCAGCTGGAAAGGGAGTAGAGGTTTATAACGTTCGCCAGTTGCTACACTTAGCTGCATTAGAAGACTGAGTATCAGGAAGAGGTAAAAATATCTTCCTCATGCATTCAACATACTACAATGTCTGTCATCTGAGATGAAGTGGATCAGCTGTTTAACAACACACAGCAACACTACCCCAATGTTTGGAGTAGAAAACAGTAGATACTGTAATATCAATTTGGCAAAATAAGAATAATAATGATACTATTACAATCTAGAATTTGTAAAGTTCTTAGGGATATTAAAAGCTTAAAAGCACCACAGAAACATTAATAAAAGCAATTATAATATTTCCACAAAATTCCCAATATATTTTACCTCTGTAAAAAGATCCAGCGTATTAAGAAGCTTTTTATCAATTTAAAGTGATAGCTTCATTACTGCTGTTCTTTCCCATTCTTTTAAGCTAGCATGTTGAAAAAGTACATGTTTTAACAGCCTAGTCAATGTTAGCACAGACGAGGAAACAGATGCTCACCTGTGCTAGAGCTCTCTCGATGACTTTGCCAATGTCTTGTCTCCATTCAGGGATGTCAGGGTTATAGTAGTCCAAGTTGGGCGAAAATGACAGGAGCTGAGATTGGAAATACTCTGGAATAGAAAAACAGTATTTATGAGAAGATTAAATGGGTTCAGGGTACAGCCAAGGATGCAGAAGACAACAGGAAGACCATAATTAAATTATATTAAAGCAAGAGAGAGAGGAAAGGCTGAAGGAAGAAAGAGGGCTGGCTAACATTAAGCAGGACAGAAAGCTTGCAAGGAAAGAATTCTTATAAGGGTTTTTATAAAGGACATTCTGCCCTAATGCCAACTTGTGGCTTTTCCCAGAAGAAATGGAAGCAAGAATGAGAGAGGTGAGAGGATGCCTTCCCTTCATGATGCCTCTGGGCTTTGTAATTTTGCCACTCAACTTCATCAGATTCTGCTTACAAGGAAGTTGACCAATAAATAAGGCAGCATCTGGCTGAAATTTGGAAGGTCTGTGCAATTGCATGCATTCTGCTCTGCAGAACAAACACTCACTGTAAATAATGTTTTCAAAAGCAGATATTATCTGTTTGCTCTCCTGGAGGGAAGCCATGAGTGGTTAATACCACAACAAATCAGAACCCAGTGGTGCTAATGACTGGCTAATCAAGCAATGGCTATTCAGGAAACACTTTGAAATTACTTCCTAATAGATTGCAGGGAGGAAGAAAAACTTCCTAGACTTCAAATACAGAACAATTTAAATTTTTCTCCAATTCTAAATCTCCCCTCTGGTGTCACCAGAGACCAAATGTGGAATCCTTATGACAACTGTGCACAATGGATTTGGACCAGTGGGAGGCACAGATCCAGGATGGGAATCACACTCAGATATAAGTTCTCAGGGTAGAAGATTCTCCTTTCTGTTTCTGGAGATGCACTGTGCCTCACCTTGAAGCACCTGATCTCCAGACACTTCAAATAAGTACCATTAATCATTTGTAAGAAGGTACTGATTTTAGACCAAGATAAACCAGCAAAAGTATAAATGAGGAAATCCACAGAATAGCAGGGATGTCCCAGTACAGCATTTATGTTGCATCTTTTGCAAGATCTGTTCTTTCTTTTTAGATGATGCAGTATTTTTTTACATAAAACAAGCATCAAAGAGAGCAGGGAAACTCTCTCAAGTTCTGAAGGCTTAACCCAGAGGCTGATACATAAAGCCTTTGACTTTTGAACCCTCAGTACCATGTCCAATTTATTTTTTGAGTAAATTCTGGTCTGTTAATCACAATTTGAGAAAACCCTGAATAAATCTCCTCTACTGCTAACACCAGAAAGCCATGCCTTCCTGCCTAGAGACATAATAACACAGGACACAGATTAGGATACAAATTTAGCATGGTGCATGTTTACCAAAGGTGTCACTCATTTATGTACTCAGATTTGAACTGATCACCAGACTGGGGGTCTGAAGGACTCCTTCCTTAGACCAGGTCAGTCTGCAGCATGGCGCTGCATAGGGCTATTTGGACGTTCCAGTTGGATCAATTTATCTTTGTGATAAAGCCCAAAGCGTTGGTTCTTTTAAATAGAATGGCAAAATTTCTTATAAGGTGTTTAAAAACAGAGCGTGAGGAACACTCTATGGGACCTACCGGGACCAAAGATCAAGATTATCTGTGGGGACCCCTCTCAGATACATTTGATTCAGGTTTATCCCAGAAACTAGTGGAAAGATGCAAGCTTCCCAGAAGTAAACACTGCATTTTGCAATGCTCAAAATGATCAAGTAGAGGGTTACTTATATTTGCTAATAGTGAGTTTGGGTATTACTAAATCATATTAACAAATTATTAAAACCCATTGCATTTCACAGCCAGGCAATCAATAAATATCTATTTAGCTGGTTGTTAAACCTGAGCATACAGCTTTCCAGTCACCAGCAGGACATTTATTTATATTTAATTACTGAAACGACACACAGTTCAACTACACAGTGCAACCCGAGTTATTTGAAGTCCAGGTCTCTCAATAAAACTTGCTATCAAAAGAAAAGTTTGCCCTCAAATGCTGGACGCCAACAACTGGATAAGGAAAATGAAGACTAGCTCAGGGTGGAAATTATTCTCTGGAGAAATCTCAAAGTCCTGGCCAAAACTGGTGAGAGCGCCCTTCAACTCAGCCTTTATCAAGCCCCAAACTGGGTAAGCTCTGTGGTCTGCCAAAGGGTACTTTTTGGAGCCCATGACATGCGGATATGGCAAGATGGGCAGAGATATCAACAACAGAGTCATTTCTGCCCCCTGTTTTCCAGACCCCTCCCACTTATACCACTAGTCACTGTATAAAGAGAAACACCAGCTGTATTCAGGCCACCTTAATGATGCATTATGACTACTTTCCACAGCTGGGAAGCAGAGGGAAGGCAGTCTGGCTGCAGCGCTAAGTGTTTTTTCTTTTGGGCATTCCCAGTCAGAGTGTACAGACAGACCAACAGGCAAAGGAGACACCAGCCACTTTACTACAGTGCTGAGCTTACAAATTTGGCTAGCTGCCCCATCCAATTCACTTCTGTATTTTGTGATCATGACACATCTGAGCTACTTCGTTTACAGTTTGTCTTCAGAGGTTCCTCCAGGCACTAGGGATTTCAGAGAGTTCATTTTGGTTTAGCAGTGACTGTCTGTTCTTCACCTCTAGATACCCCCCGAGATCTGATTGTAAAAGGCTGAGGGTACCATGCACTGCGACCTCCTTGGTGTCTTGGGTGAGGGTGTTGCCCGCAGAAACCTGCACAGTGACAGTGTTCATCCCCTCCATGGCAAAGATGTATGAGATGCTGCTCTCCAAGGTGATGAGGGGCTGCAAGAGGTAAACACAGATGGTAATTTCAAAATAGGGATGAGATTAACTCAGGATCACAACATGCACCTGACTAATCCACCAGGCCACAATATCCTTCTTCCCCGATACAGGAATGGTGCTCCGAGCCTGCATGTCCTGCTAAGGCCTGAATGTGGCTCAAACACCACCCAGTGAGAGTTGTCCCATTGGCAAAGGTTTCTCTCACTTCAGTAAATGCTTCCTGAAATATTCTTCCACTGAACTGCAACCCATTATGCTACAAATACCCCAGTAGAGCACAGTCAGCGATTCCAGAATTAGTGCTGCGGAATGCAGTGTTGTACACACACAGGCATGCACACTCAGCACAGTTGCTACATCAGCTGTGCAAAACACAGGGTCCAGCTCAAACCAGCATTTGAATATAAACCAAAGATGAGATGCTTCTTCAAACAATCCATATTGTTCAGATCCAGGACCAGCTCTTGCTCTTACGCACACAAATCCATCTCAGAGCAACTCTGCTCAGGACAGAGTGAGGGCACCCAGCATTTCCCTGTCCATGCTTTGAGCCTGTAAGCTAGCTCCAACCATAAGCTGGCAAACCATGCTAACAACGCTGAAAGCATGGCATAATACCTGCCGACCTGCTGTCTGAATGTGGCTGAATGGTTTCCAGAGTAAAGGTGACCTGCAGTTAACCAGCTCAGAGCCCTGGCAGAGAAAGCTGGCTTTATCTGCACCTTCTCAAACAAAAATGTCCTTGATAGCACTACAGCTCTCCTCTTTGCATGGGAAACTCTCACACTGATACACATCTAGATGAGAAAAGTGCACCATGTTCGAGAAAAGAGATTAGCATATTGAAAATCAAAGGTCTAGCCCTTGCAGTGCCATTGATCTGACAGCTGGTCTATAGACAAATCTCTTGGTTTAGATTAAACCATTAAAATGGAAATAGTGATACTAGCCTCCATTGCAAAAGCATTTGGAAGTCTAAGAGCACAGATAAAACCATTGTACCATTGCTATTGTCCACCACACTGCCAGTTTGTTTCCAGAGGAAAACCCCTAAACATTCACCTTCCAGCTCTCATGCTTCATCCCATCAGACTGCCAATTTGCCTGCATTTCACAACAGTGGCCATATATGCCATTTTCATAGCCAAATCAAAATTACCACTGGCATACACCAGGCTGGCAAACACATTTCTCTCCCTGCAGAATGCCGCCTTCCTTTTACCGCCTCATCCATGAGCTGAAAAAGCAGTAGGGGAAAAAAAAAAAATTTGATCACAGGAGATTCACAGACCAAGTCAGCAAGAGTGCCAGCTTGTGCTAGCCCTGGAGGCCTAGCTAACATATAGTTAGACATGCACACATCCTGGAGAAGCAGAATGGGCCTATATCAAACTGCATGACATTAGCAATCTTCCTGGAGGTTACAGGTTGTGATTCTGTGCAAAGGCAGGTAAGAGGAACCAACCTGGCCTTTAAAATCACAGGTTTTCCTTTTTGTATGTCTGTATGCTGGACATTCCATTATCATGGAAGATTTCACCTCCATCATGGAGTTTCAACATTCAGCCAACTCCTTAATTTTAATTCAAGCACCAAGACCTGGAAACTAACTCTAAATTAAATCAAGTAGTTTAAGGGTCATTTCCTCAAACCTATTAGACAGGTAGACACATTTATTAAACTGGACCTGTGTTAATCCAAGCAAATTGGCCTTTGGGTATACTGCAAAAATTAGCACAGTAGAAATTCAGCACAATGGTTCCAGCAGGGTGGGGAGGGCAGCAAAAGACCCTCAGCCAGGTCATTTGAATCTAAGACAACATTCGCCTGTGCAACAGCACAGAGAGTACCTTAGTGAGACTGCACAGTGACACAAGACACACTGATTCTGCCCAGGATGCCTACAGGCTGAACAGGAAAAGAAGCCTCAATCCCTCAGCATGGAACCAGAATATATCACCTAACAATACCAGTCACTATGTGCAATATTACACACCTCATCCTGCAACTCACATACAAACCAGTGTCCCCATCTTCCATCTGTACTAAGAGCGCCACAGTTTGCCCATGAGTGGGCACAGAGAAGGATCTGACATGTACATTAAACATCCCAGAAGGAATTTTGATGTGATGCAGACTGTTGTCCTGAAAAAAAGGTGGCTGCTGCTGTTATGTCTATATCCTTTGCCATATTTCTGTCAGAGTTGAAGTTGAAGTACATTTCATGAGGTAGCTGGAGATAATGCTTTGCAAAGAATGAAAGGTGCTCTGGGTCTTTGATCTGGCCACTGCTAAGTGGCACCATCTTTACTAATCCACTTCTCAACATGTGGATTACACATTTCAGCAACATGTACAATCACTCCAAGGTATCATCAGGATCAGCTACTCCATGCACAGCTGTCCAGAGCATCCATCCCAAACACATCTGTATCTGCTTGTACTCTGTTTCCTATGGGTCTGAAATTTAAGCTAGAAGATAAAACAGATAACAGATCATATTTACAACCCAGGTGCAAGTACCATGAGAGCTGAATGGAAATCTTCAGCAAACACTACTGCTTTGCTCTACCTTTTCTCGATTACTTTCTATTTCAAAAAAACTTTTTTTTAAGGCCCTATTCACAACCAACTTCTATATTAAGGACAAAAGCAATGGCAGGAAAACTCTGATACCTGGGTACACCGGAGGGCTTAAGCAGATGATCAAGTTACCAGTACTTAAATTGTCTCAGATGTACTTTAATGGCTGTCCATGTGTGAGCACTGAGACAAAAATATTTGAACTGTAATGTGATTTTGCATCCACCTCTTTCAGTGCAGTATAAACTATATGGAATTACCTGGTACTTGTCATGGACTCGATGTGTGTATGTGGGTGGTTGCCACAGCTCAGCTCGGGCACAGCAACTTGCCAAGTTATAGTAAGTGGGTTTTCTTCCTGAGCTTTTCCAGTGCATCAGTTATGCTTCCACAAAAATAGGTGAGTTCTTACAGTAAGCTTCCTAACTTGATGTAAAATCCCAGTAGACACAGCATTTACTCTTTTTTTTTCTCCTGCTACTGTTGGTAGCTAGGGTAGGAGGTTAAAACGCAAGCAGCTTTGTTAAAGAGAAAATAAAATACTTGTGTGCCTGCTATTTTTAATCTCAAGTTCCATATTTCATGTAAAATCCCTGTTTTTTTCTCCTGTGATCTCACCTCAGTGCACACCTTCAACTGCGACTCAATAATGTAGACAATGATGTGACTTAAACTGCTTTTGTAAATAACAGCAGATACTACAGTGCAAAATTATCAGCTGTACATTTCACAGCTGTAATGATGGAGGATAGTGTCTGTGTGTCAGCTGTCTCACTCCTAAAGCCTCCAATAAAAACTGTAGCTAATAAGCAATCCTGCTCTCTCCATTTGAAAGCATGACCGCAACTTGTAGTTTCACTTGCTTTAGTTATTGATAAAAAAAGCTCTTTATAATAAATTTTTGCCAATAATTTGAAAATTCACTACAAAGAAGTCTCACCTATCTCTCTCTAATACATCCAATACTGTGAACAATGGTCACGGACGGACACAAACAATTCATTGAGAGTTTAGCTTGAAACCTAGATACAACTGGTTATTTGAACACAAACAGCTTTAAAGTATTGTGTTGGAATCCAACATTATATACTGCATACTGCTACATAATGGAAGCCCCCATGGCTAGTTGAACACCAGAAGTTTTTAAACACTATGTTGAAAGCCAGTATCATCCCAGATATAGTGGTATATAATTCAGTTAAGTTGCAAGTGAATGCTGGTAATAGCAGCGGTATTCAAAGCTCAGTAGAGCTGGTAACAAGATGTAAAAAAGTAATGACTCCTAAGAACAACGGGTGAGGAAATAAACTCACAAAGGTCAAAGTTCAGATAATGACAACCCTTTTTAGGTAAGGAAGAAACTAAAACACAAAACAAACAAAGGCAAGAAGTTTTTATTAGGACTGAGAGAGTTCCCTGTCTGATGCAACAAGCTTAGGAAGTAAAAATGAACCAAAGGGTAGCTGTACCTTGGTGCTGTTACCAAACCACCAGAAGTAGGTAAGCGTGCCTGTCTGGCTGGGCCAAACTACTGCAGTAATGTTGACATCCTTATTTTTGATGGCGACAAAGGGCACGCTCAGATGGACGTGCTCCACTGGACCTGTGGGAAGAGATAGTTCATTATTAGAGGCTTTGAGTTAAATCCTCCCTGCACAGTTGTGAACAACAAGGATCTTTCCTTTAAATAAATCAAATGTCTCATGTCAGCAGTGAGACTCTATTATAGCAATACAAGACAATTTCAGCAGTCAATAAGCAAAAGAAAAAGATACAAGATTAATAAACATAAAATCACACATTTTTTTCTCACTCTGAATTCTAGGGGAGCCAGAGATGCACATTTTCCAAAGTGCTAATTTCAGACAGGGTCAGCACAGCGTTTAGAAGAATTTTTTTAATGCAGTTTGAGGGAGAACAATGAACCGGCTTTGCACTGGATAGGGCAAGCTGTTATTGAAAGCTTGAGAGATAGGACACGAGAGAAAGAAGGTGTTTTCTTGACAATATATCCACTACCAAGATTTGTGGGAAAATCATTTTAGCCAAGGTGATTTAAATCTGATTATATATTGGGCATTTATGACTTGATTAAATACTCCCTGACAGTTCTTTAGAAGGTATCCAAAGAAAGTTTCATGATTTTGGAAATACTTAGTATCTTTTTGACTTCAGCCTGACCTTGAGAACTCTTTGGGGAGTCAGTTACCACTAGCAAAAAGGCAGGAACTACTTGAAAGAGGTGTGCATTGGCATATCAAAGCATTTAGCAGTCAGAAGAACTTGTTTCTGAAAGACTTAAAAAAACCCAAAGTATCAATGCAAATTTGTGTCTAATAAATACAAATGTCCAGAATGAGTCCAGTGCATGAAGTTCAGAATTAAGAAGCCAGTTCCTCTCCAGAAAAAAACAACATGTGGAAAAAATACTGAGATTTTGTTTGTTAGTTTGTTTAAAGCTTTTACTATCTCCATTGTTTTCCTTCTTGTTTAATTTTTTTTTTTATACTGGTACTGAATTTCAGCTGGGAACTGCTGCACGTCAGACAGTGTTACTGAGTCTTTCTGGATGGTACCTTTTAGAACACAGCAAACTGATAGACCATCACTGTGAGAGGGAAAGGATGAAATAAGAAAGAAGCGAGATGGTTTTTTTGGGATAAGACATTAATTCTGGGAAGCAGGAAATTTGCTGATTTTAACTGAGACAATTTTCTTGTGTTACCTCTCAGCTTTTCAAGCATGAAATGGGGACGTTAATCACTTCTCCACACCTACTTGGATTACAAGGATTTTGGAGAGCAAGACCTGTTCTTTTACCACCAGAACATACAGCTCTGAGCACAATGGGACACTATTCTTGCTTTTGGCTCCTAAGAACTTGTTCTTTTTTGTTCCCCTTTTCCAAAGGGGTCTCCACCACCAAGTCACTCCTGAAATCTGCCCATAGCAAGTACTCTGGGTTCCCAAGAATAGCAAGTTCCCCCAAATATTTTGTGACGGTGCATGTAAGAAGAAAAATACTAATATCTTCACTTCCTTTAAAATGAAGGGATGAGCAGCTTGACAGCAGATTCCAGAAAGGTTGACTGACCACTGATAAAGCTGCAAGGTAGAAAACTACTGTTGCTTGAGGCCAAGGACCTTTTTTCTCCTTTTTTTCATCGCAGGATTCCAGCACCAGACAGACGGTATAATAAGGTTGATTTATATAGCAGGCATTTTTATCTGTACATTTGAGCTTCAAGGTCAAACCTCCTATATATTGACTAGTACATCCAAATATATTAAAAGTCTAGAACTGAGGTATCATCTTATTTCAGTCTTAGCATGAATGTAAATGCTTGCAAAATATTTCCCTAGAGATAATGATAATAAGTTGGCCACCTAAGAATGCTATAGAGGTCAAAGGAGAGACCTGAGAGGCTGAGGAAGAAGAGGGTAGAGTGGCACAACCAGGCCAAGCAACTGCCCCTCGTTGCATTCTGCTTTAAAATCCTTACCATGAAAAAGCAGTTCCTATGAGAAAAATCAGATAATCCACACAAAGCTGGTTGTTATCACCAGGTAACCATCACTTTTGTCAGCTAATGGCCCAAGGTGAAGGAAAAAACAGTTAATGCTCTAATAACAGGTTGTTAAATGCAGCCATGATTGACTTTGAGGGAATTATGAGCATAATAAAAGCTTCAAGGAACATTTATTCCTTCACACAGGGAGCTTGAAATTAGAAAGAAGAAAAAAGTTCTTGAGTTTTGGAAATTTCTGACTTGCTTCTTTCCAGCAGAAAAGCTCAAATAAAAGGCAGACAGGCTGGAAGACATTCTGACAGGCTAAGGGGGAAGCCAGACATGGTTGTGAACACCATTAGGGGCAAAACTGATGAGGTACATCTCAACACAGATGGAGCTCTCTGCCCACGAGATCTAGCAGCCTGCGAGCAGGACAAAGAACTGGGATCTTCCTGGTCTCATCCTGCATTCCACACCCTCCACTCTTCTGTGGCTTTGAGAAAGCCAGCTGGGGGCTCTGTATTTGAGTCTGCTCATTTGCCAAGTGGAGAGAAATTGCACTGATCTACCAAACAAGAGGGAGAAGTCAGGGATGCATGTCAAACACATGAAATATGAGCAGTAGCACATCAGTCCTCAGTTACATTCATATCCCAGGAAGTATGCTCAGCGTAATGTTTTTGTTTTATTTAATAAGCACTGTAAACTCCCAAATCCTGAATAACTAACTCAAAATTTAGTAGTTTAATCTAAACCTCTTGGATTTAGAAGTATATTGAAAACACACATTTGGACTTTGTTTCATATGCTGTTTGGTCTCTGACCCTTTCAGAAAGCCCGAGAAACATTTTCAAACTTTCCTCTGTACCTGTGAGGACTGCAAATAGACTTGTTTTAAAAGAAGCTTCCCTTCCTCTTCATTCAATGAAGTTTACTTAAGATAGAAGAGTGTCTAAAAGTCCAAGCCTTTGGAAGAGTATGAGCTGCATATGTAGCTGGCTTTGCATGTATTCTTAGGCTCCAGTGAAGTTGCAGGGATTTTCAGTAAGGTTAGTTTTTCCACCCAAGGAATCTAGCAGCTGGAAGTACTTACAGACCACATGCAGGAAGAGGACAGCAGTGTCAGAGCCCAGGCTGTTCTCTGCATATGCCGTCACCTGAAAGATTCCAGCACTCTTATACACATGCCGGATGCCATCCTCAACAGGGCTGAAATTAGCATAGGATATTGCAATGCCGTCTCCAAAATCAAGCTGAATGTTTGTCCTCTGGAGATCGCCCTGCAACAGAGAAGGTTGGGTTAGGAAACTGGGCTGATAAGAGTTATATTACCCTCCATCCCACTTCTCAGTTCCATTACATTGGCATAGACACAAACTCATAACTTTACCAAAAGAGCCTAGTTTTTTTCTGTCAGTCCCCAAAGGGGCCAGACTCAAATCAACACCGGGTAATTATATATGAGCAATGCTTAGAATAGCTGAACATTTATACCTGTAAAGAGATGTTATTCTCTCATCTTGGATTTAGAGATTTTGGGAGGGCAGAGTGCCAAATGTGCATATACGAAGGGGACCATATTTGAATCATCTAATGCAATGCATGGTTGGGGATTATGTGTCACCGAAGTGGCCAGGGCTTTGCACAGCCTTTTGTTGAATGGGTGGTGTCCAACAAGTACCTCCATCAGAGGCAGTGAGATGGGAGGCACTACACTGATGGTAGGCTAGATGCTAATTGGAGACCAATTGCCACGTGCACACGGGAGCATCAGGGACACTCTGGAGACAGGCCGATGGCTGAATTGGGTCTTCAAGACATTCCAAAGAAAGAGAACCTAGTCACTGAGATGTTGTAAGTCTAGTCTAAGCTAGTTTTGCAGGCTTCCTCTATAGTCTGTGGAAGGGAGAGAAAGAAAGACAACACATCCCATCCTAAGATAACTGAGACAGGTGACATGAATCATCTTCTGCAAATATCCATCCCTGTACCGTGATGATAAAGAGTCTAGATGACTAGTTTCAGTTAGAAATGTAACTTCAGGATGGCTGAATTTATACAGGTTGAGTCCCACATCGAGGACTGACAGCTTTTGCCTAATGCCAGTCAACACAGAGATAGGGCCTGGATACACAGGAGAATGAAGTAGATGACAAGAAAATCCCTTCTAGGATTACTGTCGATGACAGCTATTAAACAATGGAGGGAACAACAGGCAAGAGATTCCAGCATTGCAGGTATTGTCTGGAGGCAGCAGCTGCACTGTTTTAATTTAAATCATGCTTTAAACCACTGTAGTTGAACTGTAGAAGTGTCTGTTATTTCAGTTTCTTGAAGCCTTACTTTATACTTGTCCCCAGCTGACTAAAAGTAACACAAAACAAGGCTAATTTAAACAGAGCTAAAGCCCATTGTGGAGATTTCACTAAACTGAAATAAAACTACACCTCAGATTAAATCTCTGTAGCTTTCTGCATATATATAAGATGTATTGGCCCAAGTAATTTCCTTTCATGAAAGGTTTCCACTGTATTCACTATGGGTGAAGAAGATACCACTACCTTTTGGAGATGCTCCTAGCCCAAAACTGAAACCAATCCCCAGATATATTGAGGATACAAGTGAGACTCCAAAGTAAAAAAAAAAAAATTTTTCAAAAAATCCCCGCTCCTAAATTTAACTTGTTTGGGTTTTTTTTTAAATAGGAAATTCAGAAATATTTCATGGCCATCTCCTAAACCCCATTATAGCTGTAAATGCACAGGGTCAGGATCAAAGCTAATGTGCAGTTCCAGTACATACGGATCTAAGGGAGGAAAGCAACCATGTAACTCACAGTCAGTTCTGATGTACTTCCAGTTCCTTCACAGCCAGCTCAAATCCTGCAGGGTCCTACATCCACTGGGCTCACTGGAAAAGACCACTGAACTCACAGATTTCACTAAAGCCTCTGGGTCAAGTATTGCACAAAACAAACCATGACTTCCTAGAAAAACTGCAGATCAGACAAAGGGAAAAGATTGCTTGGGACAACCACACCTGTGACAGTCCCTAAAGGTTTTACAGCTAACAGCACCAGCTTTCCTTTTAGCGGTAGTTTTCAAGTTTACCTGTGTGCGGCAAAACACAAGGCTTGCAGCCTAAATTCAGACTGTGAACCTCACATCTGTAAGCGATTTTTCATATGGTTCGAACACATTCATACGTAGCACAGATCCATTTTGGATCATGACTTCTTATCATCCCAGGACAGTCAGGATAAAGGCAGAATATTGGCTGGATCATGGAAAAAGAGGTCCTTAAATCAGGATTAAATAGCTCACAGGCTGTTCTAACCCAAATGATCAGCAACTGAGACCAAAGGTGCACAACAAAGAAAAAGAAACAGCCATGAAAGGCAAGAGGTCCCAGCTCTTGCCTCCCACTGACTCCAAACTCACGGGAGCTGCTGTCTTACTGGCAGTTGCCATCAGCCTGTGTAAGTGGCAATGGCAGTACTCACACAGGCAGGACGCTGTGTTCTGCTACTGGTCCCAGCCCTGAAAGTGCACCTGATCTTGTCCTTTGGATGCAAACCTGGAAGCACAGGCAAGAAGCCAGGCTACAGTGAAGCAGGTCCCCTGTGTAGATAATCAGGACCACAGCATGCCCCACAGACTTACCTTCCTCATAGGCTATGCCTGCATTAGCAAATCAGTGTGTAGGAAGGGTATTTTTCGGATGTGAATTTGTCTTGAATGTATACTTGGAGTCTTCAGGTACACACCCATATAATCAGGGTTATTACATGTAGGTTTTGAAATACAGATATTTGGTTATATATGTTAGATCTCTCTCCTTCCTTGCTCCATCATTCCCATTCCACAGGAGCCAGGGGAGTTTTGTCTATTGACTTGATCAGGGCACCATTTTCACCTCTGTCCTACTAGGACATTAAAAATACAGTATAAACAAAAAAGAAAACATAGAGGACTAGAGTGGTAGTGACACTAAAACCTATCTATAATATTGAGTAGCCAATAACATCCTTTTGACAGAGAGTTTTTTAAGTCACTCAAAAATTCTCCAGCAGGGGCAAAGTTACACTCTTAGGATATTCAGTTATTTGATAGAAAGGCTCCCACAGCTTGTTAAACCTTTCAAAACCACTTCTCAAGGGAATGCACTAAGACCACAAGTTCATCCCATATGGAAGACACTGAACAGAAGATAAGAATTTGACCTCGGCTGGATTCATCACTGGTGACCTCAGGCTGAAGTCTCTTGCATGCATCACAGCAGCTCCTCTCTCATGCCTTACAATTCTCTTTTCTATTTCCTCCTTATTTCTCCAATACAATTCTGTTTGAAATGAGAAGGTTTGAAGTGGAGAAGCAGGAAGAGATTTTTTGTGACTAAACAGTAGCAGATGATCTTTTCACCCAATTATGAGAGTTGGGTCTTCAATGCAAAGCCTGCCCATTACACTAATCATGTTTTCTTTCTCCTTTCCATACCTCTGTATCCAGTATATAAAATACTAAAACAAGTGTGCTAGCCCCATACATGATGTCAGATATTCTGGAGTTTATGAATATAAATTAAAATAGAAATTAAGTGGACACATTGCAAATGGAAAAAAATCATTGCTCTCCATATATATTCAAAAGGCACATTTTATTGCTTTAAGCCCTGTAAACTACCAAAAGGGAATGAGCTAGGGGCTGTCACCAAGATTGGAGCTCTGTGTACTGAAATCAGTGAGCAGGTAAAGGGTAGTGGAATGGGTGGAGAGGAGTATTGCCATGGAACAGCCCTTTAAAGTCATTTCCCCATCAAGACTTGCCTGGAAGCCACACTAGCAAAGTGACAAAAACTGTAGAGACAGAACAGTGGTTGAAATTTTGGCCTTCTGAAGTTAAGAGCCAAACTCCCACTGATTTCAGAAGGGCTATATTTCATCCAACATATGTTTGGGGCTGGGGGGAGTGGAGTGTATATACATGATGTATTTTGGGTCTTCTAATGAAGCTCTCAAATTGTTTGCATAAAAATATGACATGGATGTGGCTATTTCTTTCTATAAACACAGTTTAGCAATTTTCTAACGTGTAGTGCTCCAATACTTGCTCAGGCTTGTCCTTTGAATAATCACTGCTTGCCTTCTCACCTCACTTGCAATTACAACCCTGTTACAAAGCCTTGCCATCACCTTGTAATTACTGCAAGAGGGAAGCTGTGAGATGGCATAAACAGAAGACAAGGGAACAGAAAAGTCCAGTAACTGGAGCTGCCACATAAACAACCATTTAGGCCTGAGGGGAGTTTATGTACCCTTCAGAGGGGAGCTGGGGATGCACGGAAAAGATCAGGTGCAAAACCAGATTAATAGATCTGGTCAAGAACACAACTCCATACAACAGCAATTTGGCAGTCTGTTATTTCTTTGTGATCAAACTCAAACTTGGATTAAAAAAAAAGGTAAAAAAAGGTCCTTATCACCTCATGTTCCCTTGCATGTATACACAGTCCAAATCACAGTCCAGCCCCATATTTCTAAAAACATAGCAAAATCATTAGTCATTCTGCATTTCTTTGACCATTGTTGTTGCCAGGCACATTTTCTGAATTACCACTGTGAACAATACTACTAAAGCTAAATCTATAAATTCTGAGAAATTTAGTTTTCAGTTAACTACGATAAAGTCTTCATTTACCATTGGACAGCATAAAGGTCAGTCACATCAATACATTGAGGGTGTGTACTAGAAGGTAGAAAGGAACTGATGGCTAATCACAAAGTTGCTGATCAGGGTTAGTCTGAAAGAGTAGGAAGGCTGAATGAGACCACACAGATGTATCCATAGGAGGGCTTGTCAGACTGCTGTTTGGCTCAGAAAATGAGCGTAGACATAGGTGCAAAACACCCATCAGGAAACAGACTGACCAAAGAAGATGGAGGGAGGCAGGAATGAATCTGTATGGCAGCAAGTTATGTAATAATTAAGACCTCTACAGAAATTATTTCTTCTAACTTATAAGGAATATTTTGATGACAATTCATTTGTCTCAGGTTCACACTGACAGACTGGAATACTTTTACCCAAAATCTCAGAGTTGTTTTTTTTTTTTCCTCTTAAAATGTCTATTCTTTTAAGAAACAAACTCAACACACAACTCTCTGGAATAAGCTGTTCACCCACAAAGACATCTTCTTGAAAATCCTCCTCCCTTAGAAAAAAATTGTTTCAATGAAATGTTTTTCTAACTACCCTTATTTTTCAACAAAGGACATAGAGTGAACGCCCTCGCACATTTATTCAGCTGCCTCTTCAATCTCTAAAGCCTTGTAAAGACTCCACTCTTCAGCTACCTTGACTGCTGCCTGATTCCCCATCTGTTTATCATTCTTTGTACGCAGCAGTTCCGCTCGAGTTCCTTAATAAATTACTACTAGATTCCTAATTTTTAGATTATGTCTGTTCTCTTCTGAACTCCCACTCACAGTGTCTATACAAATTGTCTTACCATGTCAAGTCTGCAGAATATAAAAGAATCAGCCAGGTAGACAAGAAATCCCCTTTGTATAAAAGCAGAGCATGCATGAACCTCTAAGGAAGTATGTAAAAAGGCCCTGTCAGATTAGTGTGGTCCCAATGAAACATTTAGTTACTGTATAAGAATTTAGATTAATAGCAGTGTGTGTGTGCTTATAAGGTATCATGAGACAAAACTTCTCCATGGCAGTATGCTCAGACTTATAACAGCTTCTTGTATACTTGAAGGTCTTTGTAGTTGCCAATGGAGGCTACTCCGGGGACTGGGAGGGGAAGGGACACTAGGCTTGCACTGTTTCTGATATGATTTCCCTAGAGAACCACTGTTGCTTGTTGTCAGAGGCAGGATACTTAGGAGACAGGCATCTAGTCTGTCCTGGTGTCATTATTCTTATGTTTGTGACCATGACACATCTGGCTCCCAGCTGTCCCCAGGTACTGTCCCAAAATGAAGTACACAGGACAGAGTAGATGACAAAATGTATTTGTGGTTCTCCAACACCACCTCGCTCCCTGGCTGCGCCTCCTGAGAAACCCAAAGATATTAGAAGTGAGGTTGTGAGTTGACCCTTCTGTTTAACCAGAAAGCGGATGTAACACAAGCCATTGTGGGAAAATCACTGTTGGACCTCCAATGACACCTTCCACGGGCAGTCAAAAGCCAGCAGGGGTGGCTGCTGCAGCAGGTTTTGCAGGTTTTGCAGCAGCTACAAACACAGCAGGGCTTTTTGTGGTGCAGTCACATATATCCCTAAACATCAAATCACAGACCAGAAGAGGCATAAGGTCATTTGAAAAACCCTCCTGTCAGCCTGAATACATACCAAGTGCCTGCCTCAGCTATCCAACTGAGCCACAAGGCTTGGTGACACAGGCTGCACCATACATGTTTGCCAAGCAGAAGGGTACCTGACTCAGAGAGATCACCAGAAGTGCCTCAATATTTTGATGCTTCAGGCACCAGCATGGCCTGGTATCACTTACACTACTGTTGGCTACAGAGGGAATCATACCACATTATAAATAAAACAGATATGGGCTGGGGAGCTCAGGGGTGGTTTGAGGAGGCTCAGTTCCTACTGCAAAACAATAATGTCCCTCACTGCTCCCCATGAGTCTGAAAATGTTCCCCACTGTCCTTAACCTTTCCCAGCAAAGCTGCAGCTAAAGCTTTTCATCCCAGAAACAGAATTATTAAGCATAGAGACACCATTTTTGCCTCACAAACTCCAAAAAATGCAGTTCATTGGAGGCAGCAAGAAGCTAGTGAGTAAATATGTTTTTTACGAGATCTATCTTTCTTCAGCATCGGCTTCATCATCACTGGTAGACAAGATAATCGGCCAAATACTCCTTTGGCTTGACCCAATATGATTGGTTTGTATGTTTCACATATAGCCCTCTTTCACGAATTTTCCTCTATCTCAGGAGTGTTCATCATTTCATCACCCCACCTGATCGCTATTATCTTCTCAGCAGCCTGACATATGAAAGAAGAGAGTGCCAGTCCTGCCACACAGTGAAAGGTTTGCCGAGCCCACTAACAAACCTCTTCCATAAGGATGATGAAGGTGGCATTGTGACCCTGCTCCGTGACCAACTTTCCATCAGTAGTGAGGATGTGCAGTCCCCGAGGTGCTTTTCCAGGGCATTTCTCCATCTTGGCCATGTACTTCTCTCGCAAGCCATCTGTGCAGTTGTTAGACACGATCCTTCGGTACCTGGGGAACAGTAACAAAAGGAGATTGGGTTCAGGTGGTGGGCAGAAAAGTTTCTTCGTTTTGTTTTTGTTTTGTTTTTCCATATTAATGCATGTGTTTTTTCAAAGGCTAGCTGCCTGCATGATTCCCTCACTGAAAGAAAGAACCAAAGAAATTTAACGCTTTATTAAATTGGAGAAAGCCAAACAAATCACAATCTAACCTTCTCCAGAGATTCTCAGCAGCATCACTGAGAACAGACACACATTGTGGAGGTGAATTATTCTGCACTGCTAAAAGGCAGAGAACTCCCCCAACTCCCCATGCCTGCAGGATTGCACCCTGCATCCCAGCTTTTTAATTATGCTTTTTATTACATTTTGCCTACCTCTACTCTGCTAGAAGGCACTTGGAATGATCTGCCAAGAGCTTTGTCCAATACAATTTTAAAATGATTCAAGGAATGTTTTTTTCTCTTGGCTCTTCCTGGAAGAGGTTAGCTAACTAGCAAGGCACTTGGCTATTCCTGGTGCTGTTGAGGGAGATTAACCCCTTCTAGTAATCTCACAGTAAAAATACAGGATTGGTTAGGAAGACTCAGACCCCAACTATTTTCTTTTTGCTCTCTGTCAAGAGGGCTACAAGCAGTCATACTGACCAGGGCTCCTGTAATTACATCCCATATTTATAGCAACCTTTTAGCTGAAAGGGGGTCTCTGAAGTTAAGCGACTCCAGACTCCCAACAGCCTCACTTTGTTCAGCCATCTGCATCAACCAGCCACGAACAACCCTGTCATAACAATCAAGGATGCAGGACCCGTGACTCAGAAGCAGCCCTGCAAAGTCTTCAGGGCCTGCACTGCCTGAGAGGGAACATCGCGATTTTGCACCAGTCAGTGCAAACAGAGTTTCAGAATATCCCCCACATGATAGCATTTGCAAAGTGATACTACCATAATAAACCAACACTTGCCATCTGTTCTGGGTAAAACCAAGAGAAACCAGCACATGTAGCTTGTCTGAAATCTCAAGACATTGTATATACAAAGCGAAAATGGCAGAGGAAAAAAGAGATGATGCTAAAAATTGCTCATTTGAGACTCCCTAGAAGCTGTTATAAATAGCAGCTGTAAATAGTAAGAGGGTCAATGAAAAATGATGTGAAACACCTTGAACCTGTCCTTTTAAATGTTCAGCTGTCTCTCAGATAGACCTTCTGGATTCGCGTTTTAATTTTGCAGCAAAGGGGAGCTCCAAGTCTAGGCTCCAAGGATCATACATCACTTGACGGCAATACAATATCTACATGTCACTTATGTTAATGTGCTTCTCCCTGCCTCTGAGGAATGAGGCAATGTTCCATACAGATGCTGCTGCAAACATCACCTCACGAATAAGACTGGAAAAGAGCCAGGCAGGATGCAGAGAAAAAAGAACCATCCAGGTTCTCTTGTCTACTGCAAGGTCACCAAAACCAGAGAGATTGCAAGGTTCACTTACCCAGTGCTGTTCAAGTAGCTCTGACCAATGCTGCAATCCTTGGACAGGGAGGACGGGCTGAACCAGAAGGCTGGGACACACTGGTTGTTGCTGTGCCTCTCATACCCATAGTCACTATGGAGACAAGTCATGAGTGCATCACTGTACCCATTCACTAGATTTAGCTCAGAGTTTTAGGTGACGTTTTTGTTCCCCAAAGCACGTGTGTGTTGGTGGCTCTCTGCTGGATGGCATGACATCATGGATTGGGCTCATCCAGAGACAAAGTGCTTGATTAGTTTGAGAGGCAGGAACACAGTTCACAGGAGGTATGTGATACCCGACAACACCAGAACTACCAACCTTGCAGAGCACTGGAGGACTTGTATCATTTGGTAACAAAACATGGGCAGAGATTCAGAAAGAAAATTGTATTGTTAATTTCTTGTCCTATTAATCTCTAATAATGTCACTTGTTGGGTTCTTTTGGTTTGCTTGCTTTTTGCAGTCTTTGCTTTCAGAACAAACTAGACTAATTCCAATATCTGATGCCACTTTTTCCCAACGAAGCAGTTAAGAATATAAAACACTAGGAGCGCTTCCTGAACAACTAGCCAAGGTATGTATATTTATGTATGTTAATGGCCTCCCTGCTCTTTGGCTGAGCTATGACTGGCCTGAAAGAAAACCATAGCTGATGTTTTTCCAACACTAAACTAAAACAACACAGCCAACTTGGTAGTCTAAGGATTACATGATACCGTGTCACATGGGGAAGGTAAGCCAGGGTATTGATGCTTCCTTGGACCACCAAAGAGTGGCAGCGCACAAAACCACATCCAAAACTTCTTTTTACAGCTGCCTTTGCATGCCAATACAATGATGAAGCAATAGGATTAATCCAAAGCTCTGGATCAGGTTTCTATGCCTAGCCTTTATTGGCAGGCTGGATTCAAGGGGCAAATAAAGAGGGATTCTGGATTTTTGCCTGAAGCAGGTTAACAAATGCCAACAAACTAAATCTCTGTGGAAACACGGACACTACAGAAGCCACTGCCTTGAAAGCTATCTGTGCCCTTTAGGACACTCTGAGTTTTATCCTTCCCCTATTCAGAGTCTGAATTGCCAACCGAAAGTCTCTAGGAAGAGCCTTGGTGAGACAAAATTGTGCTACGTCCCCAGTGACCCAGGAAACAGTGCTACTGTTTCCTTTTTGAAGGGCAAAAATTCTGCAAGCTACTTTAAAAGGTTTGGAGATTCCCTAATGCTCTTTCTCTCAACATTCAATTTAATCATTCTCAGTGGGTCCGACCTGCACAGTCAAAAATGCCTGGTAGTGACTTGGTAATTAAAAATATTCAGGAGGAGCTGTACTTTGCCCCAGAGAAGAAAAGAGCTGCATAAATATTTAATAAAATTAAAGACAACATTGCTGTATGCCCTCAAGGTTCTGAGCTTGTTCATTAACTTCTGGTAAATGTATATTAAAACCTTGCATGCTGCCCACCTTCCTTCTCATAAGCCCCAGGGTTTGCATAAGTTAAGGAAATAATCAAGTCCAGCTGCTGCGCTGTCTTTCTCAGGAAAGCTATCTTGACAGAGTAAATAAAGAAACAGGAGGAGGGAAAAGAAAGATCAGCAAGCATTTTAATAACACTTCTGAGTTCCTTCTGCCATTCTCTCTGTCAGAAAAAGGCCAGGGTTTGCTTTTGGAAATGACTGCGAGGGTTGGCAGGAGTCACCCCTGATCTTGATTCATGAGGATTTGTTGAACTGGGGCCCGGGATCATGGTTTATGCCCCTGAAATTCAGGTCAACCTTATATCTAACAGCAGGAAACAGATAGCACTGCAACATGAGGCAGACAGGGGCAAGGGCACTGTGACCAACTGGGAGGGAGCACAGGCCTCACAGCTTGTGCTGTAGGGCTCCTACAGCCATTTGTCCTATCTGCGCAGCTCTCGAAGGCAGGCGTCATCACACCTAGTAGCATGGGATGCTCTGTGACCAGAACCAGCCTCCAAATATACTTACTGGGGAAGCACAGGGCCTGTCTGTTGGGACCTGATGGTCACTGTACTCACACAACCCCAGCTGTGGACCCTTCTCCTTTCCCTGACTCTCCACAGGACCTGCTCAGTTCACACACAAGAGACAGGCCAGTCAGTGCTTCCAAGAACAACTGGCAATTGTGAACCACGCCAGAAAAGGCTGAGTGGACATCTTTCCTTTTCAAAAGCACCAAGTGAAAGAATAGGAGCTGTCCTTCCAACTGTAGATACCTACAGTGGGAACGTATCTCCATAAGCTCCCTGCATAGAGCCTTCTTCCAGCCAGCGGAGAGAAAAGGCACTTCTCAGCACCTCCCCTTCTCATACTGACATCCAAAAGAAGGCAGATGAATCATATTCTAGAAGAACCTGTATCTTGCCACTGACTAAATAACTTTAGAAGTCACAGGTCAGAGCAGATGAGTCCACCCTTCCTCTTTGAAAATCACTTTTAAGATAATGAAGGTTGGCGCCCCATTTCCAGCACTGCTAGTGTTTTCTTCAAACTGATTGCCTCACACCTTCTTCCAGTCAGCCCTGCAGACCAGCATCAAAACTCACCCTTAAACTGAAGTTGGTTCTTCTGATTCTCCATCACCAGCTATAATAATTTTGCAACTGGAAGCCAGTTAACAATTCTGTTGACAGCGCAGAGTCTGAAACAAAACCCAGTTTGCTGTCCTCTAACTGCATTTCCTTGGCAGGACTAACAAGGTGTGGCAGGTGCACCCGCCCTGACAAAGACTGCGGGCACTAAGACCACTGCGTCCTTACTTTTCACGCCCTTACTTTCGCGCCTTTAAGGTGGCGAGTGCTGACCGCCATGTACACACTTTGGGCCAGTAATTATGGTCACACATACACCTCGGGTGAGGGGTAAGAAAGTCAAGGCCCTCAGCCAATTAGAACTGACCACAGGTCAGATTCGACTAGGGTATAAATGGAGCCCCACTGGAGGGCAAGTGGAGCCGGTCCTCCTCGGAGCAGCGGGTCTGTAGTCGGGGACTCTCCCCTTGGGTCAGGACGCCACCCAAGGAAACTCCTCAAGGCTGAGAGCCCTCACCTTATAGGTGAGTGACTGTGCACACTTTGGATCCTCATTTCTAAAGCCGGCTGTGCACTATTAATCTCTCACACACCATCCTGAACCTGTGGTTTACTGATGTTGTCGGAGAGTTGACACCTCATTTCTAGTTAGTTTTCTGCTAAACAATTTTGGTGTAAATAAAGTTTATTTTTTAATCTCTCACCTGCCTAATTTGATTATGTGAGCCTCCATGACACAAGGTTAACAGCAATGATCTCTCATGTTAGTGGGAAAGTTAAGCAAAAATGATACTGAACACATGCAAGGAACACGTCAATTGATTGAAAAGGCGCATTCTGATGCAGACCCTTTTCAAGGTAGAACAGCACTTAAGGCCAATTTAGCTACCACAGTTTTCCACTTGCAGCTTAGAAAAAACAAGCTTCACTGTGAAAACAGAAAGCTGGTGAGGCACAAAGCCGCAAAAAAAAAAAAAAAAAGAAAAAAAGAGCAAATTCATAAGCATCTCTGGAGATCGGTGCTTGGTTCAGCTCAGAGGCATACGCCAATGCCAAAGGCAGATAGTGCAGGGCAAGACAGTTTGTTCATCCTGCAAGTTCCCATGATGAGAACAAAGGGAAAAGATCTCCTGAATCAAGCTAAGGAGTCTCAGATGTAATTTTGGCATTAGGAATGAGTTAAACATCCATCCAAATAAGGTGAAAATCTCTGCTCTGTATCTCTAAACCTCTCTTAGAGCCAAACTACTCCAATATTCAAGAAAACACTCTGGTCTATATTTTTTATTAATTTTTGCTGCATTTCAGTGTGTCCGTGTTCTAAGAAGAACTGTGAGTCTCAGCTGGCCTAAGTCCAAATAAGTGTGCAGATCTCATGCCTCACACCTCTTCAGGAAGGATTCGAAGGTAAGTGAAGTTTTCAGAAATCACACTGATACCAGATCAGACACTGATCCTGATAACCTACTATAAAAATGAAAATGTTTTCTCCGTTGATCTGCTTTCAGAGTATTTTGAACTCCATTTAAATGACATTCTGATCATTTAAGCTCAAACATCACAGCTATTGACAGTCTTAAATCTTTGAAATATTGCCTATCACAGGTTCCCTGTAGGAAATCCTTGTGCAGAGATCCTGACTTATGCATTCTCCCATCTCCTATCCCTGATTGTCAAGCAATATCAAGCAGTGATTCATTTTCTCCCTGGTTTATTTTTAAGCTGCTTTCAAAGTGACCTTAAAGCAGTTTGGAAATTATGGCCCCATTAAGTTAGAAACACCAATATTTATGCAAAACAAGTAGCTACATCTGACAAGGGTGGGCTGTACAGTCATGTCACGGCAGCCTTTTCAGAAATTTCTCCAGAAATTTCAGTAAAACATTGCTGAAGAGTAACAAATGGTTCCCGAGAATTCAGAGGTATAATGATAAAAATGTGCATGTTTTGCTAGCTTGCTCCCTAGGTATTCAATGACCTTAGAAGTAAGGACTGAGAAATTCCCTCTTTTTCCTGTAAGGGACATGCTTTGGACCAGAGAATAGTCCTGGCTGTCACTCTTCTAGAATGATAGACAAAAAAAAATGTCAATCAGTACTTGCAATTTTCTGCTTCTGAATTCCAGGCTTGGATTTCTCATGGAGATTAATAAATCTCTCCTGCAGATGCAGGGAATACCTCCCTCATACAACAGGTATGGGGATCACATCTATGCTGTATGGTATGATCACAGCCACAAAGCTGCATGACACCCAGTTTCTCTGCAAGGTTTTCTGTCCTGGCAGTAGCTCGGCCACTGCCAATGCTTACAAGAACAGTCCCTGCAAAAGTCCCCAGAGTCACATACTCACCACTCAAAGTCCCCTTGACCGCAGACACATGGTTCAGACACCACAGTTTGGGAATAGTCCCGACCTAGGGAACACTGGGCTCCAGGCTTGCGTTTTTTATAGATCTTCCTCTCTCCCATGACACAAGGCTCCCCCTTCAGCAGCCAAGGAAGAGGAGGAGAAATAAAAACAGAGAGTTGTAGTGGCAGCTGGGCCCTAAATGGAGCATTTTGTCGAAAGACACAAAAGGCAATGAAAGCATGCAAATACCACTGGGAGACTTGGGAGCTAAAAGTCTAGCTCCCTTTTGTGGCTTTGCAAACTCAAAAGCCACCTTGGGAGGACCCATGAGTGCAGTGTGTTCAGCATTGAGTTGGGATGCTAATGACAATGTGCTCAAAATGCCTGGGTGCCCAAGCCATCGCAGGCACCCAGTTATGCCATATTTCAGATGGCATCCACCAATGTATCTAGTCCTATGAATCATCCTGAAAAGACAATGTGGATGTACTCCAGGGTTTCTTCCATATGCCAGATGAAATCTACTACAGGAAGAAGTGCCCAAGCCTGAAAACCAGGGCAGGGACAAAATCTAGGTAAGGAAGCCAGGAGTCCTGGCTCCCCTCCTCTTTCCTTGATAGACCTGGCTCTGTTATAGACCTCAAATAATTTTGATGGTGTGTTATACCGAGCTTTTTGAACACAATGGTTTCCAAGAGCACTACTGGGAGTAGCTAATCTAAAAGAAACATTTGACATTTAGGTGAGTTGCTATAAATAGAATTTTCTCTGATGCAGAAATAATTTGTCTGCATAGAAGTAAGAAAAAAAGACAACACCTAATTGAAACACTTCTCCTTCCCATTAACAGTGATTCCCAAGATGGCTGCCTGGTTACACGTCTTCCCTTTTCTTTCGTTTAAATTATTTTCATTTATTCAATTCTATGACTTCAGTTATCTGATACATCCTTGCCAAATTAATGCTCATTTCTAATTCATGGATTTCATTCAGGAATATCACAGTGCCAACAGTTCTGGCTCTAGTTATGTTGCCCTGCAGGGAGTGGGATATCATACTGGTGGCCAGTAACCCAGAAGTAATCTTCAGAGAGCATTGAGCTCTTTCAGTTATAGTGGCTTCAGGACCTAAATATATCCAGCATGAAAATAAGCCAGAGTGTATGAAAAGCAAAGCATGTATCCTTGAATAAAATGAAATAATTTGGTCTTCTCTGGTGTCTTTTATTCAAGGGCTCCCCAGAGTTTTACAGACACCTGCAGGACCTGCAGGATGAATAAATGTTTTTATTTTCATTTTTGAGTAGGGAAAAGAGAGGCAAAGTGAAAGAAAATTATTTTCAAGAGTCACTGACAGAGCTACAAAGAGTTCAATGTCTCCTACAATTCTATCACAAGGTGAGGTTTTACATTGCCCTGAGCACTGAGGGCAAGAAGATCCAGCTGGTGCAATGGAATATTTTCATACAAAGAGAAGTTAACAATCTCCCTAACTTGCCCGGAGAAGACTGGCCCCGCATTTATTCATGCATATGCTTCAGGGGAAGTAAAGCATCAACAGGTTAGAACTGTGACTCGATGGATGCAAAAAATCCATATGCTCTGCTGAAAAGAACAAATACATTCCTACCTGGCAACACAGAGTATGGGAAAAGGAGCCCCCCTCAACCCCTCCCTACACAATGGGAATACCTGATTGTGCAGATGCCAGGTTTGGTAGTCATCTTTGTTACACCTCTGGCTGAAGATAGACTTGTAGTCCACCTTGACCAGCTGCCATTCAGAACGGAGACTGAAGTGTCCAAAAACTCTGAGCGTGGGAGAGGAAAAAAGAAAGAACCAGAGTTAGCCAGAGATATGGTTCCATTAAGCAAATAATTTCTCATGAATCTCAGCTGCAAAAACCAATACATAGTCTTGGAGCTTGATGACAGAAAATGTTATCAGTCATGAATAACACTTTCCTGTTCCTGTAACATCCTAGGATTGTTTAGCCTTTGCCTGACCCCTTGTACAGCCTGTGTTGGAAGGTCTTCCATGTCGCTAGTACTTAGCACAATGGGCCCCAAGTCTAATACAGACAGCTAGGTATCACTCAGAACAATAAACAACCAGACTAGAAAGTATGCGTCTAATGTAAAGGGAGCTATTCTGATGAATATATGGATGTGGTTGTCTCAAAATCAAGCCTTTCTTAGCTGACTCAGTTCCTTTACTGCTGAACTTTCATGTTGCACAAACTTACTACTTAGTGAATTGTAAAAGAAACACCTGAAATAATATATTTGGGATACTGATTGTAGGCAAGTGACCTGCAAAGACGGCAGCCTCCCTTCCACCTCGTGAATGCTGACTGTGGCTAGTAGGAGTGGAATTATAAGTGATCACCACTGTAAGGTTATCAGTAGTTTTTTCTTAATTCTTTTGAGTAGGTCACTCATCATCAGCATTCACTGATCACACTCCATGGTTCACCTAGCTAAGTAATAAGTTGATTTTCAGGATGAAAATGACACATTTTCCCACAGAATTCCAGGGCAACACAAGGCTTGTACTGAGTAAGGCAGTATACAGGAGCAGTTGGAGCTGAAGGGTCAGCACTCGAAAAATAGTGGCAGAAGGACTCAGGCTGTAATTTAAAACTGAGGCACAGGTCTGTTACTAATGGGGTGATAAATGAGATCATATAAAATTGAATAGCACCAGAGGCTTCCGCCCAATCTTGGACCAGAACATCAGCAGCAGAGCTGGTTGTTGAACACAAGTCTCTCTAAATGCCATCCTAACTACATGGCACTCCTCCACCTGCAGGGAAAGCTATGTGCATGCTTAAGTGTCTGGAAGGGAAGGACCAAAGCAACAATGAGTACTGATGGTATACATCACCAAAGCACCACCACCACAAATACTAAGGGACTCTACATATTGGAAGCTTGCACCTTCACCAAATAATGCAAAATCGTAGCAAAAACATGGTTTAATTAATAAATAACGCCAGGTACCCAGACGAAAGACTCCATCCATCCAGAAACAACGCATTAGGTCTGCAAGATGTTCAGTTTTTGATCAAGTAACAGCTTCCTATTCCCTTGGCCAGCTGTGATTTTCTCAGTAAGGAGCAGCTTTTCAATCAGCTGCAGCTGGATTTCCAAAGAGGTGTGTAATAAGAGGAGATTAGGGCAGGGACACGGGTGACCAGACTTTAAAAGCCATTAATAAAACTACAGCTTCTCGTTGGCAGGAGGAGCATCTCAGTACACATAAACAACAAAAAAATTACAATGATCAAGTTGGTTTGTCATTATAACATGCCAACTTCTTGGCTATCTCAAACGAATATATAAAAGAACCTAAAAACTCATCTAAAATACAAGTTCCGGATTTTAAAAATTCTTTATGTACTGAAACCCAAATCTTTTCTGACACTCACGAAGCAGCAAATGTCATTGTATCACCTTTATTGTGAGATTTAGAGGGCAGAGAAAGAATGTTTTTTTTTCCTTATACCAAATCTTTCACTAACCTACATTTTAACCCAAGCCACTTATAAGATTACAGTTTTTGTTTTTTTAATTATTCCAGTCTAAAAAAGAAAGAGGGGGGGAGAGAGATGATTTACAAATTTCTCTATGAAAGCAAAAAAGAAACAAAAGAGAAAACTTCTATTGCGTTTCCAAGCACTGACTGCAATCCAGATCCTGCTGTATCCCTAGTGTGCAGCCATTCTTTACTCTAGTTCATCTTAATTTACACTGCAATCACACAGGGTTGTGGCTTTGCTCTCCCCTCACTGCCCAAACTACTCCTGTAGACTGTAGCCTACACCAAAACTCCTCTGCATTGTGCTGTTTTTCATAAAACAGAGACCATCCAGGAATCAGTCATGTTCTCCCATTTAGACCTGTCTCAGCTCACGGGTATCAGGGAGATAAAGGGGGGTGGGGGAGATCTGAGACCCTGGAGTTGTGGGTTTGCTGTGGACACCTTTCTATATCCAAGTTCTGCCTCACAGAGGCAAGCTCCAAGAAGCTGACAAGAAGGGGAGAGGATACAATGCAAGATGAACTTGTGACAAATGCGTACACAGGTTAGAAATGAGTACGTGGGGAAGGACTTGTGTGTAGGAATGGAATTAGGTAGGTTGTTGTTGGCTCTTCAGAACATTTCTTAGTGTGGTCCCAATTGTGGGGTATTAGCGATAGGAAACACCACCGCATTCAGGCAAAGCTACAGAAGAAACTGTAATTCCTGTTCCTCAACACAGAAGGCACATCCTGGACCAAAATCAGCCCACGGAAACCACAGCAATATGGGGTGCCAGGGCACTTGTTGGGAGAAGGAGGGAGAAGAGAGGAATAGGAAATAGCACAGAGGGACAATGCAGAAGGCCTCCAAAAATGTACTCAGGTAGGAGTTCTAACTCCAGCTCCCCTCCCCACTTTCCCTTGGCACTGGGTAAATCCCCCCAGCTCTTACGCCACAACTGCTTTCAGCACATACTCTTACAGAGTGCACGTCTTGTCATGGTATTATTGCATGGCTGGGCAGCTCTCCCATGAATCTTGTTTGTCCTGGATGTGATGCATGACTGAAATGTCATTCCCACAAAGCAGCAACTCAGCAGGCAGAAATCATTTAGTCCAACAGATTTATACCAGTTCAGGATACGACCCTTATTACACCGAAAACATAGCAAGAGGAGGGGAGAACATAATTAAACACAAACGCTTGCCTGAACCCAGAAGATAACAGGGCTGGAGAAACCCAACACTTTGGCAGCCAATGTATCTCAAGGAAAACGTTGTTCCTCAGACTGTCCAGCTAACTGTCCAGCAAGACAGCAAAAGGCTTCTTTTTGCTTTACAAGCTACAAAAATTGCCAGAACCACTTGCATTTTAAATCTATTAAACCAAGCTAAAAAAACCCCTCTGCCATTGAAATTCTCCATGATAATGATAATTAATGGAAAAAACAAGGTTTCCTAAGTGGAAAGCAATATATCAGCATTCCAAAAGCACAGAGCATTAGCTGCTCTTTAATTAAATGATTTCAAAGAAGATTTTTGTATATAATTGCTATAATTTAGATGGAAACAATACTATACTAAATGTAATTAGAGGAGTGTGAACAGAGAGGGATGTTTTTCTCTGTGCTGCAGAGATGGTTCTGGGTCACCTGATTCCTAAAGTAGTAACATCCCCCTCCCTTGCTAATAAAAAGCTTCTTAAGCCTGATCAACCATTGCAGTGCAGCCTTCAGAGATAAGAGCTACTCATATGCAGAGCAGCTAGCAAGCAACCGCACACTGTGAGCACTGCTCACCAGTAATAAATGCAACTTGGACACCTACAGCACTTTTTGATTGACCAGCCAACATGATGAAGGTTATGTTACATTTCAAGATGACTCTGTTGTGCATTTGAAACTTCTATGAGAGTAAGCAAACGTAAGGAATGGAAAAGAGTGCTGTGCTATGCTATCTGTGGGGCTCCACTGGACTCTCAAACAGCTTTCCTTGGGAACTGATGAAAAACCTCATCTTTTGTGGAATTAAAAATGGGCTAAACAAACCATCACAGGGAACAAACCCTGACTGGGCAAAATCAGGTATTGCAGCTGAACCCTGCTTCCATCAGTTGTGTGAACTACATCACTGGATATTTTTCCATAGTGACTAAGGTGTATGCACACAACCCCTCCCCACCCTATCTGTTTTGGGGTGGCCAGGCCCAACAGAGAGGGCTGGGCAGACAGCAAAGAGCTACAACATCTTAAAACTGCTAGTGTTCAGCTATCAGTAAGTGCTTAGGATTAAATGCTCCAGTACGTACATGTGGATTTCTGTATCCAGTGTAGCTGATCTAGAAGAGCTGTAAAAGGCAAGACAGAAGATAGTGTACAGGAGATAATGACTTCTTGTTGGCTGAAGATGGAAAAATCTTGTGTGCTCATTACCTCAGCAGTCTGGAGTATGTTTTTTCTCTCTTTTTTTTTTTTTTTTTTGAGCCTATGTGTTTTAGAAACAAGTCCCAAGGAAAGCGATGGAAAAAGGGATTGGTGGGAGTTTATTTTTCCCTACTCAACTGGTGAGTCCTTACGTTGCTTTGAAGATACCATCTCATTTATCTCATCCGATTCCCATGTGCCTTTGTTTCTCATTTACTTTGTCTGCTCACTGAATTAAGGAGGTGGATTTTTTTAATAAATACAGCTAAACTATCAAGACAATACAGGGGAAAAGGGGATATAATATACTATGAATTTTGCCTCAATAACTTTGTCTACCATGGCCTAACTGAAAGCTCTTAATTGCTTGTTGCAAGGATAGAAGTCAAAAGAAGAGAGCTGTGTTTCCGAGGTCCAACTCTGGGAAGCCAACAGAAAAAGTATATTTTGATTTTTTCCATCTAAACAGTCTGATCTGGAAGTCCTTGAGAAGCAATAAATACAAGAGCCAAGATGGCATTTAGACAGAGTCAGTTTTCTGACTAAGCTCAATTTAACAAAGGTTCTCCAACCTAAGCTGTGGAATGGTAATTTACAGGCTTTAGACAGCATAGATTTTGTTCTGTCCCTCAGAATAAGCAGGTAAAACTCCACATAAAATCTTAGCTAATAGGACAGCACCTTCTCAACCGGCTCTATGCATAACTCACAGTGAAACCATTGCTAGGAAACCAGAAAATGCTTCCCAATCCCTTCTTTGGAGAAAGAAGGCAAGGTTTTTATTGCCAGGGCTGGATGTCGTTAATTTGCAAAAAAATTACTAGAAACTTGGAAAACAATTCTGAAATGCTTACAGATTCATAATGGAGTCATTTTTGAAAAGGTCATTGGTAAATGCAGCTGTAATTATATCTTTCATTAATTTTTTAAATACAGAATAACTTACAAATGCAGTATATACTGAGTGCATAACCTTGTACAGAAACTATTTAAAAGGCTTTTTACATTTAGACAGTGTTCTCTTGTCAAATTGCATTGCTTTTACCTTATCATTCCTTGCATCGTTAATAGTTGTGCTTTTTATGTAATTCAATACTGCTCACTCCTGACAGGTCAACAGAATGAATCGAGGGTCACAAGATAACAACTCATGCACCTCTGGTCCATAGACTCAATCCCTGTCCCTGCCTAGGCTATGAGAAATAGATCTTCTCAAGAAATAGCTCCTATATTGCTCACAGGAAAGGCATCAGCTGTATCCATATGGATCTATCCCTGCTGGCAGTTTCAGACAAGCTGCCCAAGAGTGGAAATAGAAATGTCTTCTCATGCCTAAATCAAGTCCCTTTCTATCATTTCTGAAGTAAACTGGCAGGACATTATATGGAGTCAGCATGCATTGAAGCTGTCTGTACTTGGCTGGTCTGATCTAGGTATAGATGGAGGACTTTTATCTTCAGTAGTCAGCCTAGCTCCTTTGCATGTAATGGGAGATAACCATCAAAGTCTCTGGTAACACCTCCTGTCCTCAGCTGTGCCCATCAGTGAGACAGATGACTGAAGACACAAAGGAGGGAAGCAGCTGATAAGGTCATCTTCACTACACAAAACATCAAATGTACGCTTGTTTCTGAAGCATTTTTCCTTCACTGGACATCAACAAGTTGAGAGAGATGAAAAGGTACCTCATTTTGCTTCTCACAAAGTACCCTGGGGGCCTCTGAAGTCAGATTTTAACAAGATTAGGCCCTACAGAACAGACTGTTTAAGTTTTAAGCATTTCAAATATCTAAAAATAAAATAAAAGCAAAAAATATAAATATATTTAATAGACAGCACCTTTTGAGATGAACTACACAAGCAGATAGATGGATGGATCAACAGAAAACTAGTTAGAAAGAGAACCAAATATATACTTTAATTGATAATACTGAAGGAAAAGCTAATTGTAGTGTCATCATAAATAGACTGTTTCATTTAGGAAAGCCTGAAACCAACCCTCTTTTTTTTTCCCTTTTATTGTAAAAGAAAAATGTTTGTAGAGGAAGTGTCTTAGCAAGCAAAAAAAACCCAATAGTAAAATCACCCAAATCAGTAAATGTTTCAGCTGACCTGAATCTGCGCTTTTGTTGTGGGAATGTAGAGGAAGTGAAGCAAGATTGCCTCTGATTCCAGTTAAAAATCCCTCTTTATTTACATCTGTGCCTCTAACAGGTAGTGCCATTGCTATCTGCAAAACAACACAAGTGTGTTGTTTTTTTTCTAGTCCCCTGGAGGGGATGAATTTATCTCAGCAAAACTAGGGGGACCCCCAGATCTGGGAAATCACAGCTGCAGGAGCACTAAGTGGTTAATTCACCACAACTGAAGGTGCTCACTCTCTCTTTGCTGTCCAGCAAACAGAAGCACATGTTGCTACTGCTGCAATTTTAAGAGCTAACCAAGTATCCAAGGCCAGCCTCCCTTCCCAGCAAGTATCACCAATGTGGTTTCATGAGCAGGGCTTTGTCCATGCCACCCTCAACATAGTGGCGTAGCACAGACTGGAGAGTTCCTCTCTACAAGCATCTAGGATAGGTATCAGATGGGCTGACCCTGAGTCACCCAGGGTAGGTCCATGCAGCATCAGGCTGGACCCATCACTGCAAAAGTCAAGGACCAGAGCTATTCAAATTTGGCTGGTCTGCTCTCATGAACTCTAAAGCCATTTAACTTTTGGGCATGATGTGTAGATGTGGACCTGAGTGGTTGCCAGGTAGAGCCTGCACATGTCTTAAGCTCTGCATTTCCATTCCTGTGGCTCTTGGCAAGCCTGGAGAATAAAGCTTTTCTGTGAGACCTATTCTTGCACTTATACAACCAGCACTGAGATGGAGCTAAGAAGCCTAGCCAGATCTGAGTTGGGGTTTGCTCTTGGTTATTGTGCTTTATACCCCAGTGCTCCATGCTCAAAGGAGAACTGATTAGTTCAGCATCAACGTGGCATGAATACATGGAGGCAACACAAACCAATCGTTGCCATTTCCTCTGATCCAGAGTGCTGGGTAACATAGACCAGAGGTGGGGGGATGGCCTAACAGAAAGAGCCAAGATCCAGCCAAACATATTAGGTCTAGGTGAGAATCGACTGTGTCCCTGTACAAGGCTCCCTCACTTCCATAACTGCCTTGATTTGGTTTGGATTTTTCTCTCCACTAGCCAGGCTACCCTGGTCCTACATTACCTGGGAAAATGGTGAGCCTATGCTAGAGATCCTGGCCCAGTGCACACACTTACAGAAGGACTTGGTACATAAATGTACCTCCATCACTTGTTGACATTTATAGCTTTTGAGACAATAAAAGAAAATGCTGACGATTGCACACACAAAAAGAGGGCCTGTTATGAAATCTGAATCTGAAGCCATCTGTGTGTAAGAAAGTAGCAGTAAAGTAAGACTAGCTCCTATGTGCAGGCTGAGCTGTTAGGGCCAAAAACACACAAGCAGCAATGGAACAGTTGCAAATTGTGCCAGTGGGGTTAGGTTTTATGAATGGGAAGTAAGAGGACCTATTTCCTGATGAATTAAAATAAATCATTACTTTAGAGAAAACCAAATGGGCTGTGTAACCTCCCAATTGTTTTTTATTAGGGTTTAGATGGAATTAGCGTTAAAGGAGGTCACTGGTTACATGGAAATTGGATGGAAAGGGACTGAGACAAGGAAGCAGAACCTAATTGAAAGAGACAGAGATCAGCAGTTAGGGAGAGTGGGAGAGGGAGAGTTTTACTGTCTCATGACTAGCAAGATGATGCAGGGAGCAAGAGACTGGAAACAAAAGAAACATAAAAGATGAAAGATGACACAGGCAATTGCCAACAAAAAACACTGTCTAATTTTTTTCCTAAACAATAAATATGGTTTTTAAGAGTCACTTTGGAGCTTTTAATTCAGTTGCTTTTGGCTGACCTGTTAACTAGGAACAGTAGCCTGAGGGCAACAGGGTGATGATTCAGGGCTGCTGTACTTCTGTCTGTGGATAGAAAGAGAGTAAGAAAAAAATTTTCTAGAAAGAAGAGATGCATTTTCTTCCAAATAAAATATACCATCCATTTGGATTTAGCTTTTCAGCTGGTGCAAATTAGTGTAATTCCCGTAGACCATCTCAGATATAAGGCCTTGTTCTACTGCTACTATTCAGAGGGAGAAAAAACAGCAGCAGTGAAACTACCAAGAATATACCAAGAGCAGACAGCAGCTTGCATGATGACAAATTAGTTCAAGAACATCTTGGTCTGTATTCTGTTTCCCAAGGGGAAGGGTCAAACGAGAATTTCACAAAATTTCTCATGCAGATGAAATCTGAAGGAAGTGGTTTATTTCCACCTCCAAGTGAAGCTGAATGTCATGACATGGAGATTTTCCACAGAAGAGAAATTCAAAGTGTTGGCCAGATTCACTGAGTAGCAATCCATATTGAACTGGTCATGGAAAGCTGGACGACTGTCAGATTCCAGGTCAGGAGGGATGGACAGGGCAGGGGAAGAGTTTCTGTGAATACAGAGAAAAAACAAAATCTTGCAATAAAAATCCTGCAATACAATCATGGCAGACCCTTTTCCCTCAGCTTTGGAAAACAGTCCTGGGATTATTCATCAGCTCAATGGGCACTTCCTTTAAAGTGCCAGCAGAAGAGGAAAACCACTGCAAATGACATGGTACAGCATGAACTTTTAGTTAGCAAGTAATGCCAAGTGCAATTAGTAAGTAATCTGCAGAACGTATAATTACGAAGCAGCCCTACAGCTTGGGCTCGATTTCTCCATTAGCTGCACAAATAATGCACAAGGCAATGGGGGAGACAGGGATTATTTATTTATTTATTTATTTTTAAATACAAAGTGCTATCAAAATAAGAACTTATGGAATGACAAACCAAACCTTTTGAAATCTGGTCTCTAAAAAATTTATTGCCAATGTTCCCAAACCACTTTACATGACAATTGCTTCAAAAGAAATCCCAGAAACATGAAAGGGAGCGTGAGACACCTGTGGAGGGGGATGGGAAAGCAAGTTAATTTTTAATGCTGTTTTTCAGAAGTGTTCTCTCCCTTCTTCGAAGCACTCATGAAAGACAATCAGTTTCTGACAGCTTTGAAACCTGAATGATGCTGCCTCCCTCTTCTAGAAAAGATACTGGCAGGTATCAGCAATCTGAGTGTTTCCTCCACTAACGAGTCTGCAGTCCTAACAGAGGCAGGTGCTGCCACTTTGCCAGAAGCTGGATAACACAGCATGTTCAGTCGTTTCAATCTTTCATCCTATGAATCAGCAGATTTCCAACCAGAGATGACCAACACAAATCTGGAAGCCATTGCTCAGAAGATGTAAGCTCCAAACACATGTGACAGGGACAGTTTGTGGTGGATCAGGGTGACAAGCTTTGCCTGGCACAGGCACAGGGTATCAGAGAGAAGAAGGCTCAGAAGAGGGGATGAGATCTGTACCTGGCTGGGCAACAGCATGAGGAGGTGGCTGACCAGTTATACTGGGGAAATTTTCACAGGTTTGAGTCAAAGGGATCATGAAACAAGAAAACCATGTACAAGGATCAAATGAGGACAAGCTCTCCTTAGGAATAAAGGCTTCTAGCACTACCTGAACTATGTGAGATGCCTCAAACTATAGTATGGCTGTTCTGGAGAGCTGCTCTCCACCGCTCACTGCAGCCCAATGATGAAAAATCTGTTACAGTGAACTCTGCAGCCAACCCAGAGCTGAGCCTTCCCAGCTCCCAGGAAAGCCGGTGTGCTATAGCACCCTCTGCCCCGTGCAGCATCAGGGCCAGGCTGAGCTGAAAAGGTGCTGAGGCCATATGGTTTCTCAGTCCCCCGAGGACTGGTGGGATCAGGGCACCAGAAAATTTCATGGCTTGCTCTAACGGAAAGGTGGAAGACTCCGAGGAGCGTATGTGTGCACAGCACCCTACCCCTGACTGTGCACCCCACACCAGGCCTGAATGCTTTGTACAGCCCAGCCCAGCTGCTAGCAGGAGGACAGCACAGGACCTATAATCCATCTGTCCTTACTTAAAAGCACAAGAAACAAAGCATATTAGCCTCTAGATGAGAATATCTGGACTGTATTGTCATCAGGCAACCCCTGTCCTACTTAGGAAAAAGAAATCATGTATCAGCCTGCTGCTCATTCTGGCTCCTTCTGTAAGGGCTTTTTTCATTCACTTCGGTGAATAAAAGCCTCCATTCTGGACACCTTTTTCTAGTCCTCCTCTCTGCACATGCTTACCTCTCCATCCACCTTGTCTGAGCGTTATAGATATGACTCAGCATCTCCTTCCCCCTGAGGAATGGGAAAAATCTGCACAGTGGGATACTCATCTGGGACTCAGGAGGTGTGATTTAATGCCAAGTTCTCCCCATGACAGCCTGCTGAGTGACTGACCACGGGCATGTCTCTTGTTCTGCCTCAATTTCCCTACCCGTGGAATACAACTAATGATGTTGATTTCTTTAGCGTAATATTTCGTCTACTGTCCATAAATAGCACTTGACTCCAATGCGAGTAATGTTTGCCCCAGAAAATCAAAGATAGACAATACATGCCACAGAGCCCAGAGCCTTCTCCATGTGTAACAGCTTCTGCCAGGAATCTTCTGAGTACATGCCACAACTGCTGGGAACATATCTCAGGTCACAGACATCCTCTTCCTAAGGCCCAATAAATCACATGATGCTGTCTGAGAAAGATTACTCTAAGCAGATGTTCTCACCACCTGATTTGTCTATTCAGGTGCCACAGAAAGACCTCGGCTCATATTGCAAGTATGAGCAGCACAATCAATATTGTGCCTCTGTGGGCTGTTTAGGTGAATTCATGCAGCAATACAAAGGCTAACGAATAGAGTACTCCTCTGGCAGGGAGGGAGATGGGAGGAGGAAGTGACGCTGATTAATCTGTGATCGTTAATAATGTTTTTAAGTCTTGCAAAAGAAGATAATGATATGGGTAATCAACTGTCTTACTCCAGGATATAAACTGATCATCTGCTGGGATAAAATGGGAATTCCTATAACGCACATTTTCTTGTCCATTGTAAAGTCACTTGATGGCATTAGCAGATTGATCATTTTCTCGCAAAGTTCCAGCTTTCATTACTTCCAGAAGGTTTTGAAATTAGATCAGACGATACAGGAATGCAGCTCAGTATAGCAAATGCCAATATCCTCTCAATCATTTTGGTTTCCTAACTTAATAATTATATTTGTAATTTTTATTCTCAGATCGAGTTCTAAATTTTACTTTTCTTTCTGTGTGCAGTCATTATTTTCACAGATTCATTTTAATTCATGGATCCTATTCTGAAGAGTCCTTATGTAGGTTTACACACTGCAGTTTGCACAGCCCCATGAGTGAGGACAGTGCAATGAACTCACACAAGGACACATCAGAGCCTTGCAGTAAAATCCATAGATTTTTATTGGATTTTATTTTATTCATCCATAATAAAGCTGGTTGCACCACAAACAGATATTGCAATGAACATAAAAAGAAAGGAAAACTGAAATGCGAGATAAAACCACAATGGGGACAACAGTTAAAACCTGCCAGTCCTTTCTAGGTATCTAATGGTACCTATGCAACTTGGATAAACCAAGTTTTGAAATCTGACCTCCAATCTCGCAAAAAAAACAGAATTTTGGTAAGCCTGAGGGTATGGACAGACTGGCTGGTCAGCTCTCGTTCCCAAAAGAAGTGAAGGTAAATAATGATAGAGTTCAGAATCCTTCAACACAACAGCCCCCGTACATGATCCCTTCTGTTGTTTTCTGCATTGGAAGCTGCAAGTTGGATTTATCTTTCTACAGACCTCTGGTGAAATCTTTCCTCCAGACTCCCTCTTTATCAAATCCTTTGTTGAGCTCAGTAGCAGCAGTTGCAGAAGAAAATCTGCCTTTTTTTCAGACGGCTTCTTTATCTTTTTCTCAAACACAGTGAAGTGAAAAGAGACCAGATTGATGGCAGGAGAGTTTGAAGGCCTTTGCTGGGCCACAGGAACCGAGGAACACTGTGTCTGTGTCTTTTCTTTACACATGCTGGACAAAAACCTCAATTCCTTATAGGAAAAACAATCTCTTGGTGTTTCTGCCATCCACTCACCTCTTCTCTCATTTGCTGAGATTGCCAGCACGGGTGCCAGCTATGGAGGGTGAAGGCTAGCCCAGCAGGGAGAAGGCCAGCTCCTCTGACCACATCCCAGCAAAGGCACTATTTTCTATTACTTGTCTGGTTTTGCCTTACTTTTCTCAGCACAACCACTCAGAGGTGGCAGATCCGCATCTCCCTACCCCTAAGCAAAGGGGCAGAATCTTTCAAGGACATTGTGTCAGCTTGTAATTTTCTTTCCTGTATCAGCTTTTAAATGTGACAGCAAGACTTGAGCAGAAGGCAGTGAATGTTGCCTTGCTTAAAGAGGAAAGATGATAATCACCTTATCAGAAAGTGACAGGAAAATGACTCTTGGCTCCCATGTAATTTTGAACTCAGTGGGAGCTTGGACCTGGGAGCTGTTGCCCCTTTCTCATACTCAATCTGCTGAATCTCTGCTGAGTGCTAATCAGAATCTGTCCACGTTGCCTTCATACCTGTACCTACTTTGCTGATATCTTCCACAAGTCAGTCAGATCTTCAGAATAAGAGTTAACTCATGGAACTTCTGGCCACACGATAATGTGACTGCTAAATTTTTAAAGGGATTTAGGGGAAAAAAACCTCAAAAAACTAGGAAAAATCATGAATGCCTTAGAAATACAAAGAATACCATATTTGGTCAAGAAAGTCCCTTATTTGCAAATCTCTTTAAATGAGAAAAGTGTACAAGGGAATCATATTTTTTTTTTTAATATATGTTTTTAGCATCCTCTACTTGCCACTGTTGCAGCATGGAACTGAGCTAGAGGGACCTCTGGTCTGACTCAGTATGGCCTGCATTCTTAATGCTCTCTTTCTCACCTCAAACCTCTCCTGGCCTCCGTCTTACCTTTTCCAACATTTCTCAATTACTTATTCATTCTGCCCCACTCTTCTGCCACCCGGTGATGGGTTGCCAGTAATTTGATGGGTCTCCTGGAAAAAAAATGCTCCCACTTCATCTCTGGTAACGCTGCATGGCCATGTAAACGAGAAGGTGTTAGAAAGGGCCAGGGCTCATAACCTATTCATTTACAACCAGGAGCGTTTTCTAACATACACACAGCCAAGGGCAGCAGTCACAGCGATGTTGGAAGACCAGCTTGTATTAAATCCTCTCACTGGAAACGTTAACACTCAATGATGCATACACAGATATATATGGATCACTAAGTATACATACATAGAAACACATATATTTATTTACACACACGTGGCTGTGTCTACATAAATATGTATTTATCAGCACAGACAAACTTAATGAACCCCATCTATAAATGAGTGTCTGCACACACACATGTATAATGAGTCTACTAAAATGACAGCAAAGCTCTGCAGGGCTGTGAAGCAAAAAAGTTATTTCTCTTTATGTAGGTTTAGAGAGATGCTTAGCACAGGAGATGAAGTGGCAGGGGTAATAATTATGAATCAGAGCTGGAACAACATAAAGCCCTTCTCTGGACCCACAAAAACATCTTGTCTCTGATTTGAATGGTACAGATTAGCAACTCTCTCGAGCAAATACTGCTTCTGTTTGGATATATCACAATCAACTAGAAGGGGAATACAATCTGATTCCTTTCCCCTGCTGGACAACCTCAGGCAAGTAACATGTTGTGCCTATGGCTTGTCAACACAGAACTGTTAGATCTGACCCATTAGAACGTGAAATCATTAAAAGATATACTATTCACCAGTGAGGGCTACAGGACAGAAGTTAGAAAACTGTAAATTTCAAAAAGACTAGTGCTTTCTAGGTACTCATTGGGTCACCTAAAAACGTGCCTAACCCATTGCCCTCACGCATTTGAGTTATTTTCCTAAAGGACCCTTTGTTTTCTACAGCTGCTTTCCTCACACCTGTGCTTTGGTACACATCTCTCGAAGTGCTGTGACACTAAGGGAGCTGAACTGACCATCTTGTCAGATGAGATGACTGTCAAAAGAACAGTGAAAGGAATTGCAGAAGTGGATGATCAGCCAGGAATGGAGGAAGGGAGAGCAGATTCACCTTGGTTAGGCAGTAGCTCCAAGTTAGACCAGCTCACACAGTCTCGTGGTACTTCCCTGTGTGTCACAAAACTACATTCTTAGCGGAGCCCACTCAGCTATGCTTGCAAGGAAATAATTCAGTCTTGTACTCTTATAGCCATATGAAATAACAAAATCATAGAATAATTTAGGTTGGAACAGACCTCTCCAAGACATCTTGCCCAATTCCCCACTAAAAGCAGCTCCCAATTCAAAGTACACTATAATATTCAGAATCATATAATGCCTCTACATGCAAATCTACAGATTTTACCATACTGATAAGTTCTTTAGGACTGCCTTAGGACACATATACACAGCACAAAGCAAGAAGCCTAGGATGCTCGTACAATACAGACAGATACTGCAACTGCTCACATAACAGCCATGAAGCGGTATGAAATTCCGTGCTAAAAATGTTGCTGCTTCGTACAGCCCAGAGAGCCCACTCACAGGATGTGCCACAAAATGAAGGTTGGGAGTAACAGTCATTCTACTGATATACTGATTTTAATAAGATAGTATTATGATAAGATTGTTAATAATGCAATATGTTAATAATAGTTGGAGTATAATGACTATTTAATACACATTCCCCTCAGATTATTATTTTTCGGAAGTAGTTGAACACAGATGACTTTGATGCAAAACAATGGAAGAAATTTTCCCTAACAGGAATCAGCCGAGACCTCTAGATGAAATATTTTGCATTTTCCAGGATGAAAGACAAATTTTTAAAAGCCACTAACTTACCCAGATTGGCGGTACACAAATATGAGCACAGTCTTGGTCTTTCTGCCTCAGCCCTGCTTCTATTCTAAGAGCTCCCACTGATCCCATCCTCAGATGGGGTATGCTGATCCCAAACCGTTGTGCTCCTCTCATCAGCGTCTTGAAATCATTGGGGTTTCCACCCGCAAACACAAATTCCACGTGTGTTCCACTCCAACCACCATGTGTTATCTTGGTTCAGAGAATGACCAGTAGCAATAGAAATGCATTGATTTCTTCTCAGCCAAAGCTTCCACAAGCTCAGCATGATCCTACAGTACCCTTATAGATGAGTTCACTAAAATTCTCATTGTGAGAAATACCTAAGTGATCTGCGTAGAAATGGTTTGCATAAGGGCTTTATAAATGGTCTCTTTCCTCCACAGTTCGTCTAACGCTGTGGATAGGAATTTCTCTAAACATTTATGGCAAGTATCATGTGAAATTTCTTTGTATGGCTTTTACAGACTATTAAGAATAGTTTTAAAAATTGCTAGTGATGACAGTAATAATAAAAACAATACCAACAATAGCAATAATAATAATAATAATAATAATATGCCTGTGAAGATTTCAAAAGAAAAAGTCAGCTCTCCACAAAGCTGATACACAATATTCAGCAAGATAACTCACTTCCTACATTCTCCATTCCATTCAAAGCCTACAGAGATATAAGTAACAATAACCTTAGATTTAAAATGCATCTTTCATCTCAAAAGAAAACTGCATTGATTTATAAAGTAAATGGGCTAAATCCACAGCTAGTTGAAACTAGCTCCATTGATTTCAATGAAGGTGCTGATGTGTAGATTTATTCGAGCTCAGATCTGTCTCTGCATGTGTGTGTGTGTCTGCAAGCGTGTGTGGTTGGAAAGCGATACACATTGCGCATTGCACAAAGAATTTCATAGAAAAAAACCATATTAACCAACACAGAAAGTGACACATTATTGCTGCATTTGGAGAAAAATGCGCAGAGTGAACAGAATGCAGGGTCTAATCTTCAGCTGGGGACTGGCATATATTTTCCCGACAGGATGCTCACAGCAGTCTTGTGAAAAGGCTCACAGGTATATCATATGCTGCTGTGTTTTTCTCCTTGCAAAAATATGGGCAATATTTGCAGATAGCAAGGCAGCAGATGCACAGATATATCCTGCTACACAAACAAGTACTCCACTTTTAGGAAGAAAAAGCCAAAGCCAAGCCATGGGTTTGGAGTAAAGGAAAAACCAGCAACCCTACCAGAATTGATACCACCTCTACTCCAATAAAAATCTCAACGGCTGTCTGTGACATAGACATGGAGGCTGCCTTGTTCTGCCCCAGCACTGTTTGGGAAACGAACTTAAGGTTGCAGCTCCTATGCTTTATAGGCGTAAAGGTTAACCATAATTAGTTAGCCTGGCCTCCCTAGGACACTTTAGCATGGGAGATACAGATGGGCTATGCAGGAGTTGGCTACACCTTCCTGATCCTCCCAGGCCTACAGCACCAAGACACTTCATCTGTCATGGCATAGACAGCAAAGAAGCCAGCTCAAATAACCCTTTGCAAGACGAGGATTTTCCCCCAGACCCTTTCTTGCAGCTAATGTGAGGTCCACTGCAGGTACAGACTGCTCCTCACCACATAGTCTCTTCTGTTTGTGTAAGGCTGATGTAGGTCTGGTTTTTGAAAGGCATACCAACATAAATCATGCAACCCAGTTGGAATAAATTCAAATCACTAGCAGAAATGCCCAAGACACACAACTGTTATCTGATCCAAGCTTCCTCAGAAACTGGTGACAAGCATACTCAGCATTCTACTCTCAGTCTGTCACTACCTGTGACACCAGCAATGAAATCCACCTACGCATTTCTGCTACATAAGTAGGCAGATGGGCTGAAGCCTAGAAGAAAATATACTGGGCTTGAATCTCTTTTCTTTTGCAAGTAGTGAAAATCTGCAGGAACTTCAGGTGCAGGTGCAGAAAGCAAGAAAAGCAAACTGACCGCAAGGTGAAATTTATAGTATATCTCCTGCCCCTGAGTTGGAGTGCTGCAGCAGTGTCTGATGTGATTAACCAAAGGCACTCCTTCATGCCACTGCAGATACGCTTTGCAGGAACGCCTCAGTCTAAGGCATCTTAGCCACCTTGCTTTCTTATCCTTTTCAGAAAGCTGTTCCAGCCAGCTCAGAGAAAATACAAGTAAGAAGGCATCTCTGCAAGCAACAAAGGCAGTGCATCTAGTCCTTGCTTTGTTCAGAATCCCAGAATAGAGTGTTCTGATCTGCTTTGTGCAAAAGATCAGATGACTCTTTGAAGATGCCTTTGAACTTAAAACATTCCCTCTCTCCCCTGGTTGTTAAACTCAGATGCTGGCCTGTTCTTGGGCCAACATTACTCCACCAATTCCACCAGCCTTACCCAGAGCTTCAGCACTCTTGGGAGGAGGAAGGTCCAAGCACCTTCAGTGCCAGCCCAGGCTCTTCCTTCCATGGTATGGGTGAATCTGCATACTACACCCCAGGCCAGGAAAGTTATTCTGAGCTCAGGTCTATGTATGCACACTGAGAACACCTTTAGCTTGAGCTAAAACCAGATGTACAGCCCACAATGCAGATAGCAAGCAACGAGGTTTGAGGATATTCATACCCAGCAGCAATCTCTAAAGACAGTCAAGCTGCACAGCTGGAACAAGCACAGAACTGACATTAGGTGCAACCATACAGATCTCTGGCCTCTGAAGAACACTGCAGTCCCTGGGCCATCAGATCTAAGGAACACAATCTCAGCAGTATTTATGAGAAGGGACCTCTGGATGTCACTAGTGCAAGCTCTTACTCCAAGACAGACTGTCGCCAACTATAGATCAGGGCAGATGTGGCTTCATCTAGCCAAGGCGTGAAAACTTCTAGGGATGGTGATACCAAAACTTCTCTGTAACCTGACCAGGGCTACACCACCCCCCCAAAGAAGCAGATTTTCCTACTGTCCTATCTGAACTCCCAAGCAACAGCTTGGGACCATCTCTCCTTGCTATACCCGCTGCCACTACTGGGAAGAGTTTGGCTCCATCATCTGTTTGCCACGTGATGCATGGACACTCCATCTGGGTCTGTGACAATCAGCAAAAACCACAAAACAGCACCACACCTTCATGCAACACTACATGTGTAGCTACACAATGCTGCACTGCACACCATGAGGCTCACCATGCACTTGGGGATCTCCATGCATTCCTTCTGCCAACACATTTTAGAAAAAAGTTAAGAGCTGCTATACTTACGTCATTATCTGGGTCTCTATGCCAGGGTCTACAAGGGATCCATCCACAAAGAGTGGTGTTGATGTGAAACTGTATTTACTCCAGGATCTTCCCTCATCAAAACTCACCCTGGGATAGAAGCAGACAAGATTTATACACATAAAAAGACTTACTCTAGAGCAACTTCAGCAATTAAATGTTGGCTAAGGTCTGCAAGCTCCCAGCAGCTAGATTTATAGACAAGCACCAATCTTTGACATTTCCCAGCCCACTAATTCATGCTCTTGGTGTATTTTGAAAGATCAAAGCCTTAGAGAGTATAAACACTGGCAATAAAAATATAGATATACCTGATCCAGCTGTACATCAGACTTCAAGGGACCAAGGGGCATTGCCAAGTCCTGTTTCTGGTTCTGCAATAGCACCTAGCATGAGGCAGCACTCAGACCACAAGTAGCCCTGGCCTGAATGCATGAAAATTGCTGTCAACACCACTGGATGTTTCAACCCATGCGTGTATCAATGCCATATGGCATTAGCTACAATCTCTCTAGCCCTATTAATAGTTCTTTGCATGCCATCTCGGAGATGGTGTCCATTTTACAGAGAGGTGGAGGAAGGAGGCCAAACTGAGCCACAGTCAGTGGTAGTTTGTGCTCTTTGCCTGTTACAGTTGTAAAACAAAGTTGTGTACTGGTTAAAATTAAAGCATTTCCCTTCTCAGAGGCTGAGAGCGCTCACACTGTCAGTGACAAGCCAGGGTAATTCAGTGGCTTTTGATCATCTGTCCCTACCCACAACCACCGTGTGCCTTACTTTCTGTTTTTATCAAAGAGCACGTGTATCCTAACCCAGCTGACAGGGTCTAGAGTTAGTACAACCGGCTTTTGGATTAGCAGAGGAGGGTTAGCAAACTCTGCTCTCAGCTACACCCCAGCAACCTCTCTATCTCTGATAACTACAAAGGAGTAGATGAACGAACACTCTAGCCGACCACACCAGCAGACAGACTAGGTCAGGACTCTGGTGGCCTATGCCTTAGTGTCCCTTCCCAGCCTCCCTCATGGCCTCCCCTCACCCCATCCATGGCCTAGGAGCCCAGCTGACACCATAGGAGTGCCAGGCTCCAGCTCTGCCAAAGCCCTGCCCGGCCATGGGCCTGACACGCGGGCTGATGTCCCAGAGTGGCCTCAGCCTGTCCCTGTCTACAGCGAGGTACCTGATGCCCAGGGCTGGTGCTGCCCTGCTCCTGGCTGGGATGATGGGATGGGCGCGGGCTGTGAGATCCCTCCCTGCTGTCCCAGGGACCTCGGTCAGCTCCTGGTTTCCCAGCCGTCAGGGAGCTACCAGCCCTGATATCACCCTGATAGTCTGTGCCCACAATAGTGCAGCCGGAGGAGGGTCTGCACACCCAGCTGCTGCTGCAGCAGGAAAGACAGGCAACATGTAGACTGTCAGCATCCAGCTCCCAGAGCTGCTGCTCATGAACCGTCATGAAAGCAACCAAGTTTCTTTCTGCCCCCAGACTCTCCACACAACTGCTCCTGCACAATTTCAGCCCAGAATTTCAGCTCCAAATTATAACAGTAAAGGAAGAACAAACAGAGAAGCACAAAGGTTTATTGGCTGTAAAATTATTTGATCCTCTCCCAGCAGGGTCATTAGAGTTCTCTGTAATTCGGCGAGATACCTGGGCTGTGAAAGCTGACAGATTACTCTCAATGGACGTTACCAGAGAGACAATAATGGCACAAACTTCTTCTTTGAAGAGCAGGAAACACTTCTCATTTTAAAGTGAGCATAAAAAGAAGTTTGCCTTATTTTCCAGGTGAGGAAAGTTTGGGGGGGATGCGTGTGTGTGTGCGCACATGCATCTGAGCACCTGGATTTGTCTGAGAGAGTCTTGCTGGAAACTGAATCCTCCCCACTCCAAGTAGGGAGCATCAGGGACACTATCTGAGATGCCACCAAAGGACTAGGAGGCCAGTGTAATATGTATTACAAATAATGGGTTACACCAACCTCAGCTCTCTAGTGTGGAAAGCCAAGGCTTGCAGTCACCATTCCCTCAGTATCTGCCTCTCACAGCACCTAGCAAAACACTTTCACCTGACTCACAATGCACATCTGCCAGAATAGGAAGCTGACTATAGACCAAAGACAGAAAGCTGGGAGGACAACAGCATACAAAAAGCTTATCTGCCCCAAATCTATTTATTTAAATGTATGTATCTTCCCATACACCTGTGCATTTGTATGCTGTTCTGCTTGCATGCTTATCTATCTAAATAGCATTTCAATTTCTGAGGAACAGCATGCTTCATTAGCTTAGCTAAAGTTCTCTCAGCTTTTCAATTATCCGTTCCTCTTTTCTCCAGGATGAAACTTATTGTACAATGTCTCAGCCTGAGTACTAATAGGTATATGCGTAACCTTTCATCTATTCCACTCCTGCCCATAAAACAGGTGCCTACTGAGGCAATATGAAGCAAATTCCAAAGTCCCTAAGGGTACAATTTTGGAGGAAACCTGTGGAATCTTATTGACAACAGCTCTAAATCACTACTCATTTAATAGAGCGGGTGGGGCACTTATAGTACTGCACATGCCATTTCATGGAATTTAGTAGAAAGGGAAAACATCTGAAATGAACCTCTGCAAAGCAGACAAAGGTGAACTGGGTTCTCAGCTCCTATGGGAAGTCAACCTGTGACCAAAACTTTCCCGACATCTAAGTACAAGCACTTGTACATAATGTACTTTTCATGTCCAAAGAGCCTTCACAAGGTAAGATGCAATTAAAACAGTTGCACCTGGGTTGAAGAATACAGTCATAAATGGTTAATACATGACTTACAGCTCTTTCAGTAAGTGGCTCACCTTTCACTCTTCCAGAGCTCAACTTGCCACAGCCTGATGTACCTACTGCTCGTGACATTTATGCTTGGCTAACACACACTTCTCCTGCTTTGGCTTATACTTGGTTTGGTCTTAAGACTTGGACATGGTCTTGATGTCCTCTTTCCTGAGGGCACTTCAGGTATAGTCATGACTACTGAGTTACCTATCAGAGGCAAATGTTTCTAGTCACACAACAACACATTCTAATCACAGACAGAAAGCAGGAGTCTGCTGAAAGCATCATTATGGGTCAGCTCGATTACTACACTCCTCTACATATCCAGTTATGGAGGCTGTCGGCAAGAGGATGCTGGACTAGACTAACCCCTGGCCCTGACTCAGTACGGCTACATATATTATGTTATGACTGGAACAAGTTTTCTTATGTTAAAACAAACAACCTGTTTCCTGAACACTAGAAAGCAAGACAAAGATTGCAACCCTCACTTTGCATATAATAACTTGCTTGTAAAGCCACATGGAGGCACAGACCTCTTACAGAATACTTGGTCCCCCTATCTCAAGAAGATCCTAGAAAAATTACAAAGCCTTAGGAATATGAGCCAATACATCCTGTGGTTAACAATCCACTATCACACCAAAACTAAAGCAGTCATTTCTTTAGCTCAGGTGGTAAAGAAATTTACTCAAATGCAACATATTCAAACTTTAATAGAAATCTATGTTGCAGTCATCTCAGAGTTGTCTGTCAGGTCAGGAATATAAAGTCCAGAAGCTTTTCATATTGAAAAAGTAGTCATTAAAGTTCTTAAGGTACCTCTCTGGAACATTAGCTTGTGATGGGTAGAGGCAGAGCGTCTTGAGGTCTCCAGCTTCTGAATGACTGTAATTTAACTGAAGGATTTTGTACAATAATGACTCAGGTAGAGGAGACCTTAATCACCTCATCACTGCTGCCAAACACCATTGCTTTCTTTTTCTATTTCTTCTTTTGACTGAAGGCCACATTTCCTGTTTTGCATGAAGAGCATGAGATAGACATGTGCTTAGCACCATCAAGCTGAGAGACGGCTCAATCTTGCAGACAGGAAAACAAAACTTGTCTCTCAATGCTATTTCTAACTAATTCACTTCTAAACAACATTAGAAGCTGGGTAGGTCAGTCCATTAGCCATGCCCCTCTTTCACTCAAGACCAGAGACTGAAGGTGATGCTAATACACACACTTTCTGTAAACAAGGTTAGTTCTGAATTTCAGAATGCCTCTCTCCAATGCCTAGCTGGTGCAGGAGTGAGAGAGGCAAAGGCTAAGGAGAGGATAACTTTGAGCAGTAACTTTAGTGCTTAGATTGTTATAACCCACTTATAGCAAAACAGTATCTTCAACTGAGAAACCATTTTGCCCTATTCCACCCCCAACTCTATTCAGTTGCCACCACTGTATCTCTGGAAATTGATAGTGGAATCCTATAGGAGACAGCAACATTATCAACATATCTCTATTGTCCTTATCAACACCTACTGCCTTCTCCTCTCCCTCCCTTTATCTGTCTTACCAGTTTAATACCAAATTCTGTAAACAAAAAGCAGGAGAGAGGGACACATCCTTTCAGAAATACTTGAAGCACAAAGGATGACTTCTTACTCAGTATATATGTGTCTGTAGGAAAGAAACCCCACCTGAAGTCTCATAGTACATGACTAGTGCGAAGAATAATTCATATATGTGTGTGATTATGTATATAGACATTATATTTATAAAATGGTAGAATAATCATTATATTAATCAACAAAACCCAAATGATGGTAAAATGCAGACAAGAATGATCTCATTTGTTCATTTTGTAGTCACTAGCAGATGTTGACCAGGTGATGCAAGAGATATTAGCACCACTGTCAGCTTATCGCCATCAGGAAACCTTCTCAAAGTAACAAGTTTCCTTACCACATGTGCTGGATGGGGACTGACGTGTGTTTCATGGCCACTAGTGCTCCTCCCCAGTCCAGAAACCACACATTGTATTCCTCCTCGAAGATCTGCAAACAAATCAGGTACTGCATGAGTGCTCCACTCCACTGGGAAGGGAAGACTCAGGAGAAGAACAATAGCAAAAGGCTCCATGCTTTCCTTTGCTCTGCAAAACATACCTGTCTCCAGGAGTTTCCACCATCAGAAGAGATGAACACACCGACATCAGTGTAGGAAAGCTCAGAGCCAATGTTGCCTGCAACACAAGCAAGTGTCAGACATTCTTGTATGGATGAACACAGAACTGCATTTTTCCAGGAAACCAAAAGCACTTGGTCTGACCAGTGCTTCTTTGCTGTTCTTGATTCTATTCTCATCTAAAAACAACACCATGGTCAGGTGGCAAGATTAATTTACAAGAGCCGTGCCATTTGAAAATTGGCACTGAGGAGAAACAGTATTATCAGCTTATTTTCCCAACAGATAGCACCACCCACAATTGCAAGCCACTAAAGGCAGGCTTATTCTAGCCAAGGGCCTACATACTTGAAAAACTGCGTATGAAACCACACACCCATTTAGTGCACACAAATCATCAGAATGGCAGCAGAATAGTGGCTACTGTACCTGGCTACCAGATATTTCATTCCATACACATTTTTCTCTGAACTTGTAGTCTTTGTGCTCTGGCTGGTGAGTTGCATCTCTGTGATCTGCCAGTCTTTGTTAAGGGTAATGCAATTACATCCACAGGGAAGTTACTCATACAGCTGAGTTCAGAGGTGAAACCCAGGGCCACTGAAGCCCATGATTTTGGGGCTAGAAAGCCTACTCAAGACTCTGTCAAAATGCTCAAACACATAACTGGTCTCAGAACCTGCAGTCAAATAAACAAAGCTTCTTCCTAGGTTTCCTAACCATTTGCAATTAATGAGGACTGTGATGTAATGAAATATAAGTTCCACTTGAAGGAAATTTTGTTTGTTTAGGTATGAACCTCACCTGAGGGCAGAAACCGTTCAGAGAATTCAGGTGGGTCAAATGACTTTGCAGCAGAGAGGTAGAGACCAGACTGAGCATCATTCTACACAATGTTGATTGTTCTCATTGACCTAGCTGTCCCAAATTGTGAGTTGAAACTTACTGGTTACTTGGTACGGTTCTTAATTTTAATCTTGTAATTTCCACTATGATGGAAAATGTTCTGCTGACAGCCTTATAGGGGGAACTACTCTGCCTTTACCATGTGTTACGGAATGGATATGCCACACATCAAAGCAATGTAAAGAAAAGCTCAAACATTGACCTCAACCATATATAGAGAAAGCATGGCAGAACACCATTTGGAGACACTACCTCAGAGGTTGAAACTGTTTTTTCCAAGGTCCCTCATCTGAGATGGCAGAGAGAACCTCAAATCTTACAGTGATACGTCTTAATACAGAGTAAATAATGAACTTGGACTAAATCCCCAGCCCTCTGGAACCTCTGAGCATCCACCAATAGCTGCAGGAAAGAGATGCCCAATATCTGCAAAAACTTGCACATGCTCTGAATAGACCTTATTAGCTTATTCCCCACACTGCCCTGAGGGCAGCATCTTGCTTCTGCTTCCAGAGTTAAAAAAAAGCACCAGGTTCACTGAACAATGCAGGTGTGTTCTAAATAAATTTGTTCTCACCTCCCTACTTCCCAAAGCACCCAGTGACTCAGGGAAAAGCTGCCACAGTCACCCAGGAATTGTTTTTCTGCTGGTCTGTCAACAGTACCTTCAATCAGTACTAGGTGGGATTCTGGTGGTGTGAATGTCTGTCCCATAGGAAGCAGGCAGACGTAACACTGACAGATACTCCATCGGAAGGCCTCCCAGTGATAATGGCCCACAGCCACCATATTGTTGTCAAACCCATGACTTCTTTATTCAAAGCCCATGAATTCTTTACCCAGTGAGCCACTCTTATACCTTCCAAATGAGACTGTTTTTAAAGCAGGTGTAACTTCCATGGAAGGAAGGGAAACTAATATTTTTTCTTCAAAAATAGCAAAGGGAGAGGTGGCACTCTTACACATCTGTAGCATCAACAAGAGCATAATAAAAACACACTAATGAAAATGTTAATTGAATTTCTGACATTTAATGCTGGAAAATGAGAAATTAAAACCCAGATGTGGGTTGACACACTCTGTCACCATCATGGAATCCAACTAGCCACATTGTTGTGACAATGCTGTTTCAAAAAGTAAAATTTCTGGCTCAGAGAGGCAGGACAATTCAAGAAAGGCTTTTCTATCAGTGCTTAGGATGTAAGAAATGTCACACTGTCCATCTACTTAATCTTATTCCCTGACACCAGCAAGAATGACCAACTGCTTTAGATGAAGGTACAAGAAAAACCTGCTGTAGGCAACCATGCAGAAGGATAGTCTATAGGGACATCCGGGTTCATGAAGATAAATCTACTGTGTCAGTCCAAAGGTCTGTTTAGCCCAGTGTCTTATCATGAGTGGAAGTCCTCAAGAATTAGAAACTGACTTAAAGGCAGAAGTCTAAGTTTTGTATCACCATATTTTAAATATCAAAACCGGAAAACCAACTTTCCAAACAGGGATTCCCAGACTGTGGCAAGGAAAGAGAGTAAAAAAGTGAGATTCTGTTGCTATCACTTCTATCGGTCTGTTTTTCTGTGCAAACCCGTTCCATTATTTTCTTCATTCTCTCCATCTAGTTTCTTTCAGCTACATGGATTCAAACCCCACCAAACGTAACTAACTCCCAAACAAGTCAAGAGGATTTGGCAGTTGTACAGTTAGATACTAAAACGTAATTCTTCCCTTTGCAAGAATCTAACCTCTGCGCTCACATCAAGAGTCCGAGTTTCCCATCATTGCTGGAAATGTACCACTGTAAATCAAAGACTAAGACACAGAGAGTTTGAGCAGCCAATGCCTGTAAGAATAAGTTGCAATGCTTGTCCTGGAACACATTCGCCAACATGGTGAGACGTTCCTGTTGTTGTGAAACTGGTTAGTGGAAACAGATGTGTATATTCCCAACAGGTTAAGCTTTTTATTGTACAAAGCAGTAAGGCAGAAATTATATTCTGCCTTTTAAAGGTTAATTGTTAGACTGGGAAAGCATTCATCCCATGCACTGGCAGCTTGAAAAGAACCTCATTTACTAACGATTCAGATCAATGCCTAGAATCTCACTGTCCTGCTGCCTCTATTTGCTCCCTGAAAGGTTAAAGAAAAAAGGCTCTGCAATCACAGCATCATGAGTAGGGCTTGCTCCTAAGCATCCATCTAGCAAGTGTGACCTGCCAGGAGTGATGACTCCACTTGGCTATGCATAGGAAGATCTGGAGGTTTAAACTAAATTATCTTGCCCCGTTTGGCCTGGATCAGTGAACTGGAAATCACATGGTGTTTCCCTTGTTGAGATATAAATGTCATGAAGGCAACCTGTCTCTCAGATTCTGGCTTAGTCTGGCAGACACATGGAAGCACAGAAGGACATGAGAATGGAAATGGCTGGAAGAAACAGTGTAAATTCATATAGGCAATATGCTAACATGACACACTTGCAAGCCACTGCTAGGCTGAACAAGACAAAGGAGATAAAATGAGCCTTAGAAAGAATGGTTAAGCTATTTGGATATATTTAAGCGTATGTAGGAGCCACCCTGTGAAAAGGCAGGACAGCCTACATGCTTCAGAGGCCAGCTTTCAATAGCACCAGCCATTCAGAAAGCACTTTGTCAGCCCAGCAGCTCCCACAGAGCTGTGGGAGCTCTGGGTTTGGTTGGTAGCCCCATCCATCCTGATTAGGTTGCATGCTGTGGGCACACAGGGCCTGTACTGCTTGTCAGATTAATTATAGTGGGTCAGCCATTGCCACCGTGAAGCATTGTAGCAGGTCACCATTGAAACATTGCGACCTGCCAAAGCACTATTTTGCAGAACAACCCACAATAACAATGACCCCATGCAGTGTTGATGAAGTGCTGCTAGTCTTGGAGCAATATGGTGTTGAAAGTAGGTGCCATGCACAAGACAGGCACTCATGAAGTCCAGGCTTCACCCAACAGGCTTTGCGACAACTCTGTGCTTGCTACTCAAAAGGTGGAACGTATTGATACCTCCCAGGAGTGCAGCCATGATTATAGGCCCTGTTCTCAGTCATGGTAACTCCAGCAAATGGGTAGGCACCCACATCAGTGGTTGTAATGATGTCAAGTGAGAGGAGTTAGTAATGCCAGCTGGTAATGATTCCTTGCAGGTGTAGGCTTAGACCTGCATCTGGGTTATTGCAGAGCAACAAATACCTGACACGCATTATCTTTTTTGAAGTCAGGGGCCACATACCTTCTCCTAGCCCACAGAAAATGGGAGTTAATGTGAATTAGCTCAGCACTTGCTGAAACAGAGCTGAAAGCTTTTACACCAACAGGAAACATCTCATATACTCTCAGGCTCCCAGTGAGGAATGGGTGAGTGGTAAGAAGCACTTATGTTCTCACCTGTTGCCACCAGCAGCCCAGGAGCTGTCTCTTTGCTGGAAATGCTTCCTGAAGTATACGGATTCTCTGAGAGTTGCAGATGTAAGTGCAATGAGCAAAAGGGCTGTTGACAGGAAACAAACAAAAGGCAGAAGCTTTAATATGCAACAAGTTAAATATCAGAGGAACCCTTGGCGACTGCACACAGATGCTCTGATCCTTCTGAAAATGACCCCTCTGCTCTTAGCACTGTTACAAATAGCAGCATTGTTCATTTTCTGAATAAGCACCGTAAAAGTAGCTGAGAGCAAGAGAAGTAGGAACACTGCATTACAAGCAAGCATGTCTGCATTTGTTTTTACCAACAATCTGATCTAGAGTACTTTTTCACAGAAACTTTCTTATTCTGACTTAAGTTCCATAAAAAACATCAAGAAAGATGGTCAGAATTTTCCCTTAAGATCTATGAAGCTATAGAAAAAGAAATCTACTTAACTTAATTAACACTCAGCAGGTCATGAGAAAAAAACACAGGGAGAGAGATCAACAAGTGAAACTTCAGAGAAATACCACTCCTTTGAAACACAGAGGCTACAGCCTACTGTAAAATGGCTGTTCACTGAATGTTGTTGAATTATGGCGGTAAGCCCAACCCGAAGTTCTCATCTGTAAACTGTGCCCCATTTTGGAGCACCTGGACTCTGCAGTTCTCTGACTGGCAAGAATCCCTCCTACCCAGTTTCACTGAACGTTTTGTTAACCCAGTGACTAAAATAGGCAGCTCTGAAGGAGCCAGTTGTGCTTTGGAAAAGGTCTGCCACTCACCAGCTGGCAAACTACAGGATCCCCTCTTAGATCGGTGTCCGGTGCCTGCAGCAAACGCCAGTCTCTGCCCTTGTTGTAGGTAATGAAAGTCTTGATTTGGTCATCTATCTTCCTGTTAGCCAGGAATATGCCTTTGATCCCTGCTACCTAGGAAAAATGGAGAGAGATGAAAAAATACATCGGAAGAACAGGCCAAAAGTAAGGCCCATCTGAGCACTCTCAGGAGTGGAAGGTCTCTGAAAAAGCAATAAAGTCATCTCAATCCAGCCTTAGAAGACTGTGAATGGCATTACAAGTACATCGTAATGATGCCTGCACAGCTGAAAGGCCTCATGCAATCTCTCACTCTGGAAGAAAAAGACAAGGATGTTCACAGAGCAAATCCCTAGGAAACAGCCCACTTCTGGATTTCCTTGAGAGCTTGCAGACAGGCTCTCAAGGGCTTGAAGGTACAGCATGCACGATGCACACATGAGCTCTGTGAGCCTGGGGATGTGGTCTGCCCCACTCCCTCCCCAGATTGCCATAACATGGGAGACAGCAGGTCACATCAGAAGCAGTGTGGGATCTTTTTGTGTTGGTCTTTTTTTTCCTTTTACACAAAAGATGGAAATCTTGAATATGCTGAAACACTGATGTTTTGCAAACTTGATTTCTTCACTTTGCTTCCACTCCCAAATTCTGTCAAAATCAACCCAATTGTTCCAAATGTTTTGATTTTTGTCAGCAAAACCCATTCCAGCAGAATACGCTCCTGTCAAAATGTGCCCAAGAAGATTTTGTGTTGAGTCTGGTCTCTGTTGCACAGCTGTGAAACTGAGACAGAAAGAAGGAACTTGCTGCAAATCTGCAACTTCGTGGCAACAGCCAGGATGCAAATCCTTCTACTTTAAAGCCCCCTGAGTGACACTGCCCTTTGAATGACTCTGTGAAAATCTATATCAGCATTTAACAGTAAAGAGTCTATGATACACAGCTGGGGAGTACAGAGTATGCCAAGGAAGGGGAGATGATGCATGTTTATTTTAGCTGGTTCATCACAATAAAGAAATACATCTTTTTTCACAGGCGAGAAAATGTATTTAACTAGGTGAAAATAAAACGTAATACATCTTTTTTCACAGGCGAGAAAATGTATTTAACTAGGTGAAAATAAAATGTAAAGCCTGTCCTTTATACTGATCCATGCATTATTTTTGAGTTTTCTCTCATTGCCTTAAATTACCTGGATTTTTATAAACACATTTATGATGTTATTAAACAGGCATTATTCTGGCTGAAAAAAATAAACGTATAATCCTAACTTCTATATGTAACTGCAAACACATTTCTCCATGTAACAGTAGAACTTTCCCAAGTCAGCCTGCAACCATTACTATTAGTATTACCGATTAGTTGTTTGTTGCTGGCAAAGCACTGAGCCCTGAACCTCAGCAGATCTTCCATCCAATGAGTTAGGACACACCAAAACCAGAATGCTCTGAAGGAACCAGGAACTGGAACAACTGCTCTGAATGGACTGCTGTTGGCAAAGGCTGAAATGCCTGGCAGAAGAATGAGAATGGAAGATGATTCAGGGTAGAAGTTATCCAGCTGTTATCTCTGGGCAAATGGCACCTATAAACTTTTGCTTATAATTCATAAACTACTCAGAGCTCACAAAGGTGGAATCCATATTCCCTACCTGCGAGCAGGTGCCTCTAGCTGTTCAAGGGGAAAAACAGTATTTTGAGTCCTTCTCCAGATGTCCACATTAGGATGAGAAGGATAATGGTTTTTCCTTTTGGAAATGACACATAACTAACCAGTCATTGACTTGAAAGCAACCAGTTGTCACACCTATAGCAGAATGCACTGCGTCTATTCCACATGAGTCGGCTGAGCATCAAATCCAGTAAAAGCCTCTGGGCTGATCCCAAAAGAAATGAAGACCCTGGTAAGAGATTTACACTCGCTTGAACTAGCAAGCAGTTGCTGTTCTTTGTAGGGTGACTTTTACTACATACCTCATAAAGGTCAATGATGATATTCCCCTCCAGTCCTCGACTGCTTTTCACGTTTTCCAAGGCCAGGGTGAAGTACACCCCCCGGGTGTCTGAGATATACAGGTTATACGTATCATTCTGGTTCCACTCTTGAACAGCTGCAAACACCTGATTCTCATCTGTGCTGATAATATGCATGTCCTGTTAAAAGAAGACAAAAGGCCTATTACTGAGGATCTCTGTATTTCTTTGCCCTTTGGGATATGTAGTAATTACCATGACTTATGGAAGAATGGAGATGGAGCATGAATTATAGGTATGTTAAACAATTTTCTGTTAGAGCAAGCCAATAAATTACCACCATTGTGACTTTTCTGCATTTCATTTTTTTAATGATCACCAGCTGGGCAAAGGGTTTTTGCTTTCTTCATTTTTGGTAGCTTCAAGGAATTTCATCCAGTTTCATTTTTTATTTATAAATTTGAAAGTCAGTTTTATAACTCATGGAAGATTCACAACCTTGGAGCCTGGAGTCCTCATAGTCACTAAGCGTGGTGTAGCACCAGGCTAAAAGCAATGACAATTTTCATCCACATGCTCAACTAAAGGGCTTGTGCTTCCAACTGGTAAAGAACAGTTTCAAAAAAACTGGGAGTTTACATGTATTTGAAGCTGAGGTATAGAGATCAGTTTGAGCTAATGCTGGTAGCGATTTTTAATAACAGACTTTTCTATTGAGAGTGTGTCTGAGATCTATTATCCCACTATATACAGGCTATCAAATAATCCACCCACTAACCATT
>NW_008825155.1:1466763-1493220 GCF_000699105.1 Pygoscelis adeliae | reverse complement strand
GATATGAAGGTCCAGCAAGGGTTTCCCCATTTAGTTTTAATATCAAAGAGATTTGACAGTGCATTTTCTCAGTATTCTTTTAATCAGGTTCGTGGAAATGATTTCCAGGGTGGTGATGAGTATTGAAGCACTTCATCCTTGCCACTGTTGTTGAACAAACTAACACTGGTTCAGCTAGAAGCAAAATCACTGTGGTTATGTGGGACTTCATTTATCTATTTGTATCTATTTAAAATTTCCCCAGGGTGCCAAGGAGCCTTGATTAATTTCTTGCATTGTTTCTGCATCAAGAAGCCGTAATTCTGGAAGTCTCCCAAAGGACGGAGTGATGTGATTTTTGGGAAGAATATCTCGGGGAAGATCAGCTCAATATTCCCATCCTGTCTAGGAGGCAACTTAATCTTCTGTGTGAGGTATCTAGATGAAAAGTCAGGGTTGATTAGATGGGGCTATTTCAAATAGACCTGACATAGCCTATCAGCATGGGATGGGGAGAAAAAACATTTGAGGGCCTAATTTTGTCCCAGTGAGTGCAATCAGTGGGAGATTTGCCATTTCCCTCAATGAAGGAAGACTAAATCAGGAAGTTTGCTCTTGCCCAATAGCTCTAAATCCTTAAAGATTAAGTACATACCCAACCTATTCCAGCAGTATGAAAATAAAGCAAAACACGCAATGACTTCAATCTGTTTTGACCAGTTGCAGTGGAAATATTGCATTACCCTATTTGCCAGCCTCACATATGTACAACTTCAGCAGAGTTCATTAATCTACAGCTGACAGGATAGTTATTACTGTACAGCAAAAATGTTCTAGTGACTAAGGGCAGCATAAACAAGCCTCCTTACACGGCTAGAAAATTTTGCCATGACACCTTAAAAGTACTTTTGATTTTTAAATGACAAAAGTATCCCTGATTTTATACTATGCACCAATTCTAAACCAGGGCCACCAACAAATCTGTCTTATAACAGGCCAGCAACCTGTGACAGCATCAATCAATAAAGCAGGACAATCATAGGGCAGTCATTCTCTCTACCCACTTGTCTTTTTAATGAGGGGCAGCTTTCAAGGCCAATCCATAAGGTGGGAGCATAAACAATGTTTTTCTCCTGAAAAATGGCTGCAGGGTTCCAAAAGTTGGTGTGTGGTCAGACATTCTGAATCCCACACCACCACTATGGAATGACAAACAAAAGAAACTATATCTGTGCTATGCAGGTGTCAATACACTGTGGACTGTGATCAACCCAAATGGGAAGAAGTTGAGGTGCAACACTGGGAGTTTGAGATGCAAACTTCTCACAACTATTAAGTTTTCAGGTACAAGTTAAAGCAAATATGCCATATCTGCTAGACCGCAGATATCCCATAGGCAATCAGAAGGGTAGATCCAGCCCACAAGGCAAATCTAGCCAACTATCTTACAGTTATCCCACCAAAATTTTCACTTGTGGAAGGAAGGGGAAGGCCATTACTGTTGATTATCAGCCCTCTATGACAGCCCTCAACAGCCATTCTGAGGCTCCAAAGAGCAGCAGTGGTCTCAGCTGCCCATTAGGCTACCCAGAAACTTGTATCCAGCCAAGACACTGGAAAGATTGGTCCCTTCTGTTCTACACAATCCCAAGCAATGACTACACTATGGAATTTGAGTATAATTCCAGGGGCATATTCTCCTTGCTGAGGCTTGCACCATTTGATCCGGTAGAAAGCTAAGGCCTAAGAAGGTAAATCCAGGAACAGTTGTATTAGAAGTACTAACTTCCCTCCCTCCCAGCTTTGCCAGTCAGTGTTAATCTTAAGCCACCTCAGTCATCTCCTAAGCAGCAGTGGTTCTGTGTGTCCAAAGCATCGATAAGGCACAACTTTCAGGGAGCCAACTCCACCTCCATGACTTCTTGGCAACATCCAGCTATAGAATGGGGACAGTGGAGCTGCTATACCCTGTGCTTCTCTCATTGTATGGAGACTGCAGTAGTGCTCAGCATCCTAACCACTCTCCAGGACTCTCAGTGTCATGGCCAGGCTTACAGAGAAATCATTAATAGAGAACAGAGTAGGACTGGGGAAAGGTGTTCATAGAAGATTGGTCAAGGAGAAGTTGGTTTGAGCTCTATTTTCTGAGGTACCTGTTCATTCCCATTTGCTCTTTACAGAGGAAAAAAGAAACTGTTCCTCCCGAAATGCTCACTAATCTCAAATCACACTAATCACAATCCCAAATCTGTATTTAAGAAGGATCATTCAAGCAGCACAACAAATGGAGCTCCCCAGAGAGGAACCCCACCGAGGTGCTTCACCACTGGGTAGGCTGTGCTATTCAAGATACTACATGCCTGTGTTCGTAAACGGCGCACTCACCTTAGGAAGAGAGTATTTAGGCAATTTAATCTGTGCGAAAGGCTCCCGTCTGTACGACACATAGTAATTTGCTCTTCCACCAGCTGTCACCTATGGAAACACCAAAGAGAGTGAGTGATGACCCTTCCAAGACACCCTATGCTGACACCTCTAAGAGGTTTTGACAACCTTTCTTTCAGATATCCTTCCTATGACCTGCACAGCTGTCCCTAAAAGCTTCTGTATAACTCCAAAGAAATCCCAGACTTGAGAGGGCTGGAGCATTATTTATTTAAGCTGTGCTATTGAACTTTACGTTTTGTCTCTCATGCTTCAAACCCAGCATGATTTTAACATCTCAGGAAAAAGGGAAAAGTGGGTATAAAGTTTAAGGTCTTGAGTGGAAGAAAGAAGATGATCTGGTTTCATCGCATGGTTCCAGCACAACTACTTTGGGCAAGTCATTTAAAGTCTCTGTGCTTCTGTTCTTCTCCTGTGAGAAGGAGATAACACCTCTTTGCTGCTTCTCAGCCTTGTCTGTTTGCACTGTAAGTCCCTTGGGGCCAGGGTTGTCTTCCAACAACCTTTTACAGTGACTAACAGGAGATATCCACACTAGCACCGTTTAATGCAAACAGTAAATGCAATGAATGCGCTCTTGGAAAGCTGGAGCTAAGCTCTTAGATGCTCTTTCTCACTGTAAAACTGGTTTCTCTGAAATCATACTGTCTCTGAACGAGGATGTCGGGGGGAACCGACAGACATCCAAATCTGTGGTTTTATGGACTGAATGAGCTGTAAAGGCTACACATAAATGCCATGCATCAATGAGATCTAGCCCTGATAATTGGTAAAATATGGGATTTTAAACCTGTCACTGGTCACTTACTCTCGCCAGGCTACAACAAGGCTTACATCGGTGTATTTCCTATATTCTGCTGTTTTGGCAGTCTTGCAGGTTTTAAGATAAAACAATACACAAAGCACTTCTTTATTATATGGAATGTCATTTTTTGGCTTCTTAAGTTTCCAATAAAGCTAACAGAAAGGTCCTAGACTCTCTCCTAGATATACTCCCTTTTATCTGACAGTGATATTTCAGAATGAGCTTACATGGAATATTGCTATAGCATCAATTATATTCTCAGTAATGACATCACCTCTAGACAGTGGCTTTCTTCCCCAGAGAAGCTGTCATTCGAAGGACACAATGTTATTGGTCATGAAATTTGATATCTAATCAACTCAAGATAAGGCTTTTCTATCGACAGTTTGAAGAACTGGAAAGAAAGGGAGGTTTAGAAATAGGACAGGCTTCTACACTAAGACTTCCCCTTCTGCTTGTTTGCCATTTTTACTTGTAACGTTATCACAGCTGCATTTAGCGCTCCCAAAAGAAAAAAATGACGACCATTATACCACACACAGCGTAAGAAGGCAGAAAAATGACCCATATCACAGCAAACAAACTATACAGACAACATATAGCTAAAGTCAAGGGGAAACACAGGCATGAAAACTAAAGCTTACGGTCTCAAAACAAGCCAGTGGCAGAGAAAGGGAGAGAACAGGAGTCACGTGACTCTCACTTCATGTAAAGTGCATTGTGGACTGGCACAGTAGCATTTTGGGGTCCTGCTCTCCAGCTATGAGGATGGTGAAAGGGCTGTGAGTGTTAGTTCTGAAGGATATCTTTCCCATCTAATACTATCACATAAAAATCAGGTTTTCACAGGAAAGAACAGACTATGTAGGTGATAGACGCTCAGTCCAACTCAAAGGCAAAAATTCATGTTTGCAGTAATTGTATGTGAGTTGTACAAGCATTGCCCAAAGGATCCCACACTTCTAGGTCATATTACTTAAATAGCACAGGGAATATTTAAATATCTTCTCTTGGTGATATTTCTGACCTCCAGTGGAAGATCCAAATTCTTAAATGATATAACTCTGCCACATGTACTCACTTTACACCACTCATTATTTCAGCACCAGACCATTATTTGTAGCAGAGTCCACATAGGACTGACTGTGTCCAGTGACTACTTGATAAGGACCCTGGGTTCAATATCCACCTCTTCTGATGGGCTGAGACATGGTCATCGACTTGTCTTTAAGATGCAGACATGAATATTTACATAATTTCTAAATGCTGTGATGACTAATTAACATTGGGAACAGTCCAACAATCTTCAATACATGAAAACAGAGTGGCAGAAATATCAAGGGGTGATTAAATTCCCCCCTCTGTGCCAAGACAGGATCTACTCCAAGTCTGCCATACTCAAAAGATTTTACGTAGGGTTTTGGGTTTATGCCACTGCAAACTGGTACCTGGAGGCTTTTTGGTTTAGATATTTTGTTTGTTTGCTTGTTTGTCTGTTTTTTAAGGCAGAAAGGTAGGATTCAAACACTGTTCAAGTTCACTATGCATTAGCTAAACTCCCTTTCAATCCTCTACCTGGACTAGGTCACCTTGACAAATGTTTAGAAATAGAAATCTTTGTGGTCTGTGGTCTTTCTGAGCCAGCTAATATGAAGCCACCCACAATTCTGTTGGCAGGAGTTGTGTGAAGCTTTCCCCAGCCAGGACCTCATCTTTGCATGATTTACATGCACGGTTACAACAGTTCCAAAAAATGATCAAGCCTTCAATAAAGTTTTGGCAAGCACTGTGGTAGAGAATGAATTTTGGAAGGCCCAACTTAATTTATTTTGATGAACTTTTCCTTTTCCTATGAGCAAACTCTCCAACACTGTAAATTCCAGAGATTATGATAGTGTTTTGCCCTCTAATGCCTCCTTTTAGTTCACATTTGAGGAATGTCACCCAATTATTTGCTGTGAGCTCATCTGTCATGCTCAGTACAGAATTAGCTGGGTTTTTCTTTTTCCTCCTCCTTTGCTAATGACTGGCTCATTAATCTGTTTTTCTGGATTTCTATTTTATGTGTTTAATTGGGCTTCTGGCCAGTGGAAATTATTCCTTTGGACAAATGTGTTTGTCACTAAACACAGCTGTCTTTCCTAACCTGTGTTCTTTCTTCCTCCCTCCATTCATGATCTACCACTTTTCTTTAATACTTCCACATTTTATTACAAGACAAAAGTCTGGTCTCACATCAGCTGACACTTAAGAAGAGAAACATGAGAAGTTTCTCTTTAAAAGGCCTGAAAGTTTCAGTATGCTGGTTCATCCCCCCTTTCTGACCTGCGATGGGACAGAGCGCATCAAACACAGCAGACAACAAATATTTCACAAGGATGCAGAGAATTATAGAAAATCTGCCATGGAATCCATTCACCTCAATAATTTCTGTGGCATGCCTAGAAACACACGAAGCCATTTCTCATGTTAATGTTTTAACATGATTCTTTAAGGACAGTTTTTGGTTTTCTTTTTTTCTTTCTTTTTTTTTTTTAATTTAGATAGATGTCCTGCTTAACCAAAAAAAAACATGTGTAAAAGAGTTTGGAAAGCAAGCAGAATGAGTTATGAAGTCCCAGAACATAAAGACACCCTAGACGATGTCAGGAACTGCAGACCACAGTGTACCAGGCTTCCTTCTCATCTTCCTGGCTAGCTGACTCTGGGACCTGTAATTTCCAATGTAAGGCAGGTATTGCTGTAAGAAACATGGAACTACTAAATCTCTGAAATGACCCTGGGTTAAGGAAGACCCCACCTGCCTCCTGCTGCTCGAAGAACTCGCAGAAAGCCTAAAGGAACATGCACTGATGCTGACAATGAAACACCATATATTAGAGGCACAGCCTTGGAGAAACAGTGACAGTGTGCAGATAGCGGGCACTTCCTAAGCTGATGGCTAAAAGAAAACGGAGAGCTTTTCTACATAGTTTATCAGTCTGGGTGGTTTACAACGGTAACTATCGCTTGTCTTGCACAGTTATTGGAACAGGTCATCTACTTTTTACACTGTTGATAATGATCAACACAAAAGAGAATTGGTAATAACGCAGATCAACACACAATGACCAGACATGTTTAGACATTTGTGATTCCTGTAATTTACCTCCCACTTCAAGAATAGTAAATGGCAACTCAGTCCATTACAAAACCAAATTTTAAACTTCCTTGATGTTACTAAGTCTTTTGATGTTATTTCCAATAAACCCCTCTCTTTCTGGGGTGTCGTCCTTTGCTTGTAGAGTTTCCCTCCTTTCCAGTAACATAAAATGAGTTGGTAGAAGTCAAAAGTTGAGAAACACTGTATCAGTATTGTAACGGCATCCTGGATCTGTGTTCTCCACCTCCACAGGGTGCCCTGGCACCCCTCCTTGCTGCTTTAACCTTAGTTATCCTTACTCCTTCTTGTGGGCATAAAATCTCCTAAATAAAATTGTGGATTAAAGTATGGAGGAGCAATGACAAGTTCAGCAGGCAGGCTGATCCACTCACACCTTTAGCGAGGGATTTTGGTGTTCTTCATAGCCAGTTACTGTCTAGGCCATGCACAGGTTTGCCAGCGTGAGGATTGAAAAGTTGTGCCTCCTCTCCCAAACCAAAATGGATTTGTTTTAAAAGTAGCTCCTGCAGAAAATGTGCACGGTTACACCAAAACATGAGCCACATTAGAGCTGCAAAAGCACATTACCCACACAGAAACCAACTTAAGAGAGGAGCATAATTGTACATGTTAAATCTCCTTTTGAAGGATTTCAGAGGAAACATATGAGTCTGCCAAGGTAATCCTTTACATCTTCAGCTGCAGACGCTGCTGATAAATCAGACAACATGAGGGGAACGGAGAGTGTGATTAAAGAAAGTACAGCACAAAAAGCTCTAGAAACAAAGTTAATATAAATAAATAAATAAAGGAAAATGTTAATAATTTTTTATCAACAGATATTTAGGTTCAAGTTCCAAATCTGGTATTTGCCACAGCAAAGATGAAACAGTGCTAGAAACGGATGAAAAGCAGTGAATAGGAAAGTAGCTAACTACTTACTGCCTATCTCGCTTTAAGAAGAGCTTTTAACTAGCACCTGGGATGCACTTTCTTTCATCTGTATGGATTAATTTCCCCCACTGGAGTGCTGTCCAGCATTTTAAATAGGGTCAAGAGAAGATCAGCTGTAGCAGGCATTATTCACCAGTAAAATGGGTGTAATCATGTTCATCATTTAAACGTCTTCATCCTATTAGTTTCATAATAAGCTTTTAATAGTTTCTTCAATAAAAGACTCAAAGACCAAACCCTACAAGTTGGAGAGTGCTCCATTGTCCCACCAAGCCGTTTTCTCTACCATCGATCGCAAAGATAAAAATCAATCGTAGCTAAGCAGGGTGAAATTAAAAATAAATTGCATGGATTGATTTCTGTTAAGACCTTTGGCTCCTAGTTAAAAAATGGAGGAAAGAAATTTATATTTGAACATGGTGTATCTAGCTTCTATGAAAATAAAGACAAGGCTCTAGACCAGGAAATCAAAGTTTAATTTCCCCCCTCCTACCTTGTTTCACTGCTGAGAAGTTTCACATGAAAAAAAAAAAAAAAATCTTTTTCCTTTCTTTATTCCTGGGGAAATTTACTACTTATTTAAGTTATTAAATTGACAGCTTGAGAACTGAGGTCAGGAATCCCTATGAATTGGCATAATCTCAGGTGTGGCTGCTGGTTGAAGTCTACTCACCTGATGACTGACTTTGATTCAGCAAATATGCTAATTTAGCCTAGCCTTAAATACCCAATAAACTTGAAACATACACTCATGTCCTACTAAACATAAGCACGTCCAAGTTTTCCTAAACAACCACAGTTACAACCAGTAATAGTAATAAACTACTTCTCTGAGCTAAGCTTAGATATATTTAGCTTACAGAATTAGGAACTTTTTTTTTCCCCTCTATAAAACCTCAGAGAGAATTGTCCCCCCACCCCAGTTCTAAGGCTATAAGCAATAAATATTTTTCTTTTCATCGAGCCTGAAAAAAAAAAGTTCTCATAAACATATCCACTTTGGTAAAAATGGAATTTGATTCAGATTAAAAAAAAAAAAGGGGGGAATGTTCTACAAAAACCATTTTCCATCAAACAACTTCAGCTGAAATTTTTGGACACTCTGATGAGACTCCAGGCATCCAAAAAAGGCAATATTATCCATAGGTTCTATAAGAAGTTTTCAGTGATTTGTGGGTGAATACTGACATCTGCGTATGTTTTAAGGAGACTTTCTGATGCAAAAGAAGACTGAATTGGTTCAACAGCTTTTGGCAGAAGTGTTTGCTCCTCTGAGCCAGAGGAATTATTCAGACGTGTATTGTAAGAATCCCACTTAGCTGCCCCACACAACATCTGGAGAAATTCTGGGTTTGCTCGTTCTCACTCATGCTGGTGAGCGGGCTGAGACGCTGCCCTGCTGTGCAACTCACTGAATTAAGCAAAAGTGTTCTAAGTGCAAAATTACTTCAGAGGGTGAAAGAGAGCCAGACACATGATCGGTACCAAAGAGGAGCATTTTGACTTAAACTTTTCACTTTCCACATGGAATTCCTGCCATCTGTAAGAACTGCAGCTGCTCCCACACTGCTGCGTGTGCAAGCTGTGAGTAATCAGCATCCCCTGCTCCTAAATGGCAACGTCACAGACCCCATCTCATTCAGAAGGATTATAAACCACAGCCAAGACTCTCTCTCTCTTCCCAGCTCCCCTCACACTCCTTCCTTCCTTTATAACATGAACCTCAAAAAAAGGGCAACCACCAGAGCACCTTAGCTTTTTGGACATGGGACCATCATATGTTCCAGCACAACCCGATTTGAAGGAATCTGGAGTCAAGAGAGAGCTGTGCAGTTCCCAGGCTTCCCAGGAGACTGAATCACAAATGAAATGGCACAGAAAGCTGCCAAGAAAGCTTCCCAAGAGGGAATGGCAGGAGGGGCCAGGTGAGAGAGAAGACCTTCTTATGAATTTCAGCCTGCAGTTAAACACCTTGATAAATTATGCCATGGGAGTGGAAAAGGGAAGGGGCACCCATGTTCCCACTCTTTAAAGGCCTTGGTAAGTGATAACGTACTGCCTCTCAGCATGGCTTTCTGGTTAATGGCGCAAAGAACTTGCCATTTAAAGTGGAAATGGAGCAGGGTCTGAAGCAACAGCCAGCCCTTTTCAATCAGAGCTTGCAGGTGTTATTCCTTGTCCTTATGAGGAAAGAGCACCAGCCAAAGGCAGACCTGAGAGTGTTCATCTCCAAAGGCATTTGTTTGGCCTGCTAGAGAAAACAGGCATCATCCCCAAATTCAAACCACGTATCAGCTTCTAAATCTCAGAGGAGTCTTCCATGCCCAGTAGCTTTGTCACGGCCATGGAAAGAGCTGAAATTCTGAGCTACATTTCAGATTGACTTCAGCTGCACTCTGTTGGGATAGCAGAGTCTACACCACCCCAGAGAAAAATAAAGACATAAAAACCAATCAACACAGGTATTGATCGCCCATCCACACATCTCTGCAATGACTTACAGCCAGTTGAGATCAAAAAGGCCAAAGTTACCCTGAGGGTCTCCAAGCATTGACAGAGACAGAAGCTTAAGGGAGGAATGGGGACAGTGTTAACTGGATGCTGAACTAGACTGGTATGACCTCTGGGAGGAAAGCCACACACTGAAGGGTTTACACAAAGAAAACACAACAAGATTAATAGGGGGAGGAAACATATTTTGAGAGCTACATCTATAGCTGGGTAAAGAAAAGAAAGGACAATTTTCAGAGACCAAATACTTCCTCAAGTCCCTCAGGATCTCGTGAGTATGCCCAAAAGCTTATCTGTCCCTTTTCTAACTCTATCAATTCCAATCTCATAAAAAATACTACCTCTCCCTGTAAACTTTGTCTCACTTACATCCTTAGGCCACCAGTCCTATAACAGCAGTACTGCCAGCAGTCTTCACGCCACACATTCTGAAGAGTTTCATCATTATTTTTGTCCCTCTCCCGATACCTAGGGTTCTGTGTGAAAATACAGTCCTTACATGGGTCTGCACCAGTGCACTGGGAATATCATCAGTCCCCACTAGTGGCCAGGCTCATCCAACACAGGACTGCAGCCACCCAGCAGAACCACTGAGCTATTGCTCCTGAGATAGCTTGCACATAACCTTTGGGTAACTGGGAACAACTACTTTAACTTAGCAATAATTAGCTCCCTATGGCAGCTGTAGGTCTGTCCACAAGGATGTTGCTTTCTGCAGAAACTGCTGTCCCAGAGCAAAGCTGATTTCCAGTGAATGCACTGCAGTATTCATACCCCCTTAACGAGTTCTCAGATCACCACAAATAAGCAACACTGTACTGAGACTTTTTTGGTAGAGACTGTCCTCACTCCCTGCAATAAGTGATGATGTTTGCTCATGCCTTCTTGCATTTTCAGTGGAACGTTTTCATCTGTTGGCAAGGAAACGTACACTGTCTTTAAAGAACTAAGTAGCACTGATGTTATTTGTTTACTTATAGGAAAATAACAAGTTTTTCTCCAAACAATGCTTCCTCACTCAAAACAGAATTTCCTTAAAAATAATCCCCATTTTCATTAAAGCATATTGCATTTTAGAGTCCTTTCAGCAACTTGAGCAATTCCATTACAAACCCTGATACAAGACTTGCTTGAAAAATGTTTTCCCCAGAATTCCCCATGATTTATTTTTACCATAGAAATTCTCCAAAATATCAATAGGCTAGATTCATACATAAAACAAAGACTATCCCTGACCCCTGGGTCTTACAATGTAAGCTCTGCACATGAGAACACTGCAGCAGTTCAGGTGATTGTCAGGAAGTCAAATCTTATAGGCAATTGCAGGTTATCTCTGCACCTAAGTTTAGAAAGTGATACCATCTCAGTAGCGAGTACTCAAAGGCACCAATAAGGAAAGGTGTGGTACAGCTATAGAGAATGGCACATTACAGCTGCAGAGAAAGTATGGGCTCCACTACTGCACAGCTATACAGTTGAACACAACTGACACTGACCTTAATGGCAAAGTTGCTCATCAAATTAGCTCCTTTTTGGTACAGTAAATAAATTCAGATATATTCCAAGGTTTTCTCACAAATAAATGACCTGCTCTCCAACCTGTATTAATTTTAAGTATTAACCATGAAAGATGATGATACTAGCTCCTGGCTACATCAGAGCAATCCTGTGAACTGAATGAAAACTTATAGACACAACAGAGGGCAGGATTTTCTCTTAATGTATCAATTTATGCAGAATTATCCAATCTTAGTGACATGTTAGGCATCCTTAAATAACTACTGACCAATCAAATAGAAAGTCAATCAATAAATTCAGAGTGATCACCTACTGTTTTATTCATAAGAATTCTTCCTACTCTCTCTTAGTAGCTGTTTTTTCCTTCCTTCTTCATTACCTTTTACATTTTTCATCATGTGCTATGTTATTTATCTCCTTTGCCTGGTAACCAGTCCCAATCTTTTCAAACTCTCTTCATGGGCAAGTTTTTTTCAAGCATAGGATCATTCTCATTTTCTTTCTTTGCACTGCAATTCTGCAAAATCTTTTCAGAATGCACAACAGCATTCCACAAGATAAGGAATCATTCATTTATAATGGCACTATAACATTTTTCGTATTCTTCTTTCCCCTATCCGTTACGCACCATAGTATCACATTTGCTTTGAGTGCACAGTTACACAGGTTAATGCTTCCCAAGAATCTTGCACTACAGGCGTGTTCACCAACTTGATTAGAATGGATATTCACTAGTAAGTAAGTATATGCAGACGATCTAAAACATTGATATCAACAGCTGGGATTCATCTTCCCTAATTTTAGCTGTCAAAAAGTTAGGGGTCTTCTCTATGCTATACTTACATTCCTTCTAATATTAATGAGAAAGGCGTATTCAGAGAGAGACCTATCTCATCCTGCAATAGGTGCAACAGGAGAAGATAAATTGCCCCTGAAGGTTTTGATCTCTCCACTCACTTTAGAGGAACACAGACTACTGGTTTAGACTAAAAATCTACTGTTTTCATGACAAAAGTTAAAAGAAACGAGTTCCTCTCTCTACTCCAAGACATTACTTCTGATTTGTTCCAGCACAGACAGATCAGAACTCATGCACCCGTCCTTTATGCAGCGCTATTAAACCTCACCAGGTTCTTAACATTTAATTTGATATTTATTTATTCATCTCTGTCTAATATTTGAAATTCAAAAGAGCCGGCTCCCATATTTCTGTCCAAGATTATCCAGACAAAATGATATGCATGAGACATTGCACACAGAGTCAATCTGACACATCCCATAACAGGCAGCTACATCACATGGCTTGTGAGACTAATACATCCAGGACATATCAGCACTCCTACATATGTACTGAGCAAACACTCTGCATAGCCCATCAACCGTATGCTGGACACGCTGGATTTAACACACCTTCAGCTCAGAAAGGTGTGTGCTGTGAATCTGAAGTGTCTGTGTGTTCCTCAAGTAGTACATGGACTCAATCCGTGCCCAGTTTCTGCAGCCACTTACGACAGGCTGCTGGACAGTCAGAAATCCTGCAAGTGTGGCGCAAAAAAGAGGGAAAGTGATGGACAACCCGTGAAAGGGAGAGTCTCCTGCCCAAAGCAGCAGCAATGTTCAGTGTGTATATTTAACATTTTTTAGAAGTGTGGCTATATGATTTTCACTTCAAACCCTCATTAAGCTATAATAAAACATTGCTAAGGATGTTCAGGGCACTTGAAGTATTACATATACATACATGCATGTGTTTGTATACACACGCACACACTTTTTTTTAACTTGAAGCAATTAGCAGCTATTAGCTTGAGCTGCTCACTGTTAATTTGAGGCAGAGGAATGCGCACACCAGGCAGATGTCCTCACTGCAAGCACAAGTTTCTAAACAGAGCAGCCTTGTTTTAACACAGGTGGGAGCTGTGGAATGAGAAATATCTGTAAGGCTTCATGCTAGCCATAAAGAATTGGATGTTCCGCAATACCCTCAGCCACAGACATAAAACACCAGATTAAAAGCATCTCTCTAAAATACTCCTTGGAGAGTAGAGCATTTACTGATTGGAAAGCCATTGCCTCTAGTCAAATCATGACTTAGTAAGTTGCAAAAGCTACATTCTCAGTGTATTCTAGCAGCAGGTCTCCCCATGATGCCAAAGGAAGCAGTAGCAGGCTGGGTTTCATGGGGAAATGAAGGGAGCTGAGGCTCCCATAGCAATCGGTCAACTCCAGAGCAGCAGACTCCTCTACTCACAGGAGGAGAAGTCTGCCAGTGTTACTCAAGTGCACGCAGTTTCCACATGGCAGTCCTCCCAGGTCATACGGACCCAGTCCTCTACCTAATCCCAGCACAGAATTAGCAGCCTTCCCACTTAAACTGCCTTTTCTAAGAACAATTTCACAATAAACAGAGCAGACGTTTCTTATAATTTGGATGTTCCCCCAAGAAAGTAGAATAGGAGCTTAATGTAACCCAGTCTTACTCAAAAAGGGAAGCATATGTTTCTTCTGTACCACCTGGATCCAAGCTCCATCTCATCTCATCTCATCTTATCTCATCTCATGTCATCTCATCTCATCTCATCTCATCTCATCTCATCTCATCTCATCTCATCTCATTCCCCTTCTTCAGCATTGGTGACAAGCAGTTAACATCACCATGTCTGTAATCTCTGTGTCTCCTGAGCTTTCTACGACCTGGAATCACTGCAGCCTGGCTCCCAGTTTTCACCCAAATGGCACATCTTCAGGAAGTGTTCTTCATACCATACTATTCAATCTCACACTTCCACAGGTATGAAATGGGGAGAGATGGCCATGTTCCAGCCAGCCCATGTATTCTCAGAAAATCTCAAAAAGAAGTAGTTTCTCATTCAATTTCTGTCACTTTCTCCTCATCTCCAAAATCATCATCAAGTAGCCGACAAATTTACAGCCATCTTCCACTTTGAAGTTGCCCTGCAGCATCTTTTTCCAATCTCTCTGCTATTTTACCTCCTACTGAAAATCTTTGTTCATTCCATTAGCATTACTTGACTGTCAAATCAGCATAAACCGTTGCATTTGTTAAAATGATCACTCACACCTTTCCTTTGTTCTTCTCTGTTCTCTCCAGTTCATCACTAGCTTCTTTGTATTTTCCAAGTAGCCACAACAATAGCAACTTAGAGCTTCTGTGAAACCCATGGACCCTTATGACTATTGATGAATGAACTTTCAAAATATATCAGATTCATCATGACACAAGTGATGAGCAGAGAGATCAACTGTTTTATCCCAGACCTCATCGCCAATCTATAGCAGGCAGATATAGACTCCCAGCTGTTACAACTTGTGGTCCCATGCACTTGTCCTAAGAATATGCCTCCTCTCTTGCACAGAACGAATACTTTGCGCAGGCAGAATTCATGTCACATTCGTATCAAGTCAACGTACCTGGATGAAGATATATTCATCCTGAACAACAAGGGAGCTGATGTCAATGGAGCGTGAAAATGGCCCACTCCTTTTGGTCTCTGAGCACTCCTGGATCCGACAGGTCAAATAGTGGGTGTCTGTAATGGGAGAATATATACACATGAGAAATGCCCAGGTAGGAGCCTGTTGTCTGGAAATGTCATTAGCAGTTCAAAAGAAGGTCTCCGAAGGGAAGTCTTAACCTCATCTCCAACTAGCTAGACATTATTGCATAGTCTACCTCCAGCCTTTAAAAGGGTAACTGCTTTCTGGAGTCAGGAATTCATCACACTTCCACACTCACCATTCCCTTCCCCATTGTGCAAACATCCCTCCAGAGATTGGAGTTCAAACCATAAATGGAGGGTACAAATAATAAATGCATCAGAAAACTGATGATGAGACCATATGGAGCAGAAGAAGATTTCAAAAGCCACCCAGGTATATTTTATCGATTCCACTACCCTGCTGGGAATTATATCCCCATCCTCCCTCTGAAATACCCTAGCCTTGATGACTGGTTTTAATTGTGGTAGTAACACACAAGGAGAAAAAAAAAGCCCAAACCAGCACTATTAAGTTTAACTTATTTTGCTGTGAAAATAACAAGCATCTCCAAAATTAAGTCTTTATAGCCAATACAAGCTAGGTATGAAAACATCATGGACATGAAATAGTATGACTAGCTGAAGAGTCCCAACAGTAGTTACATGCACTGCAAGAGGCGTCAAATGCTTCTGTCTAGAGAGAAGATGAGAAGACCATCACACTAATGGCATGTCTTGACATTGCTTGAGAGAAGGAACAGGACTGGGAGAACGTGAAGACATAAGGCAAAGGCACATACAGAAAGTTGCTCAGAATGGCAAGAAGAGACATGCTCACCACCAGCAAGTTGGCAGGGGTTATAGGTGATTAAGCATTATTTCACTCAGGCTAAGAAAGGACCTCATGAAACAGAACAATCAAGGCACTGTGTCTCTGGATGCATGTAATCTAAATATACCATCTCTGCCTTTCAACTGCTCTTCTGAAAACTGCAAATAAGGGAGAAAATGAGAATAAAACTAAGATGACAGCTGCAGTGATACAAGGGTCATAACTCTTACACTGCGGCACTTCTACAGGCTTCTTAGATTCATGCACTCGTTCTCTTTTCTACAAAGGGTGAGGACAGACCACCAAGGAAGAAAACAGTGAGTTTGTAAGGGCTTGGGTGAGCCTGGTGCAGTGATTTTAGTTCACAAGCGCACCTATTAACAAGGATCTTGTCAAACTGAGCCCAAAAGGATGAAAGGGAAGTTTAAAAGGACAGTAACTAGCCTAGCAAAGCTGCTTACAGGATTCTCCATCCCATAAAACCTGCTATTGTCATTAGTCTGTGTCTTTCCAGTGACAGCAAAATGTTGTTCAGGGGAAAGCATGACTGAAATCCTCTGACACACAGCTAACTGCCTTCCCAGATTCAAAGACAAGATTCACAAACTGGCAGTTTCCGCTTCCATAGCCTTGTCCCGCCAACAGACTCTTAAGAATGCATAAAGAATGCAAGTCAGAGGCACTGATAAGAATAATAATAATTTTTAAAAAGATATTGACTAAAAAAAGTCACAAACTACAACCAAGCTTTAATCTAATAAAGGTTCATGACCAGTCGCATAACTGAAGGTCCGTGTTCAAAGGCTGCAGGCCTGGGTCTGGGTTGAGGCACTGGGAATTCGAGGTTAATAAGGGCTACATGGCTGATTCAGAGCCGTTGCACAGGTCTGGCGCAGCAATGAAAATGTAGTCCCACTGATGATGCTAAAGCAGCAGAAACTGTTGCTGGTGCCAGCTCAGAGTATCTGGAGGTAATTAAAGTGTATGATGAAAAATATTTGACGTAGAGACAGTGCCAAATAACTGGAGTATTGGAGTTGTGCTTTCTCCCAGCATAAAATACCAACAGGAGCAGAGAGGTTGGACTCTCAGCTGGGATGAATTAAGGCTCTTCATCAACTGACACATACACGCTTGGTCCAGAGCTGCTATTTACCTCCTCATCGTGGAATCTAAGACATCTTTGTGGTGGATAAAAGCAACTTCTCAGAAAACAAGAGAGTCTTATATACTGCCATGCTACCCAAAGAGCTCAGCAGCCTTGACTTGTTCTTTGAGGTAGCACTAAAATTAGGCAGAACAAGGAGGAGAGGTCAGGAGCTGTATTTTTAGAAGCTCATTCCCTCCGGTATGTTCTCCCACACAGTCGCCTGGATATTCTTATCCCTCCAAAAAGGGGATAACTTGCTTGCTGCTAAGTGACAGAATGGGAAGAGGAATAAAAACCTGTCACAAATAAATGCAAATAAATCACAAGTGTTGACATGACAACTAGCTTCCTGCCTATTGGGAAATGTGTCATTTTGAGTGTGTTACACCAGCAATCAAATATACTCAAAGAATGGCACCCGATTAATATTCATGGGAAGTTGGTGGTGGAAAAGGGGGGTAGCTCACTACCTGTTTTCTACTTAGTCTCTTCTTTATTTATTTTCATATATTTTACAACAAAAGGCCTATAAAAGAAAACACAGATTCAAAAAATTTATTTTCAAACCTGGCTGCATTTGGACACAAAAATAATTTTAAGTCTTGCCTTGCTTCCTGCTGCCCCACAAAAAATGAAAAATAATTCCCTTTAAAATATATTAAAAAATCAGGTCAAAATATGACAGTACACAGTTCACATTTGTGTGTGACTGGAAGCAAGAAATAACCCCAAGTCCCTGCTCAAACTTCTTGAAGGGTATGATCCCTTCATGAGCTACAGTCCCATTTGCAGAGCACATCTTCCCCTATATAGAAAGTACAGGGCCCCTCAACAAAAATGTCAATGAAGAGAGAAGGAGGCATCCTAACTTCCAAGCTGTTAAAGAATCATAGAATCATAGAATAGTTTGGGTTGGAAGGGACCTCTAAAGGTCATCTAGTCCAACCCCCCTGCCGTGGGCAGGGACATCTTCAACTAGATCAGGTTGCTCAGAGCCCCGGCCAACCTGACCTGGAATGTTTCCAGGGATGGGGCATCCACCACCTCTCTGGGCAACCCTTTCCAGTGCTGCACCACCCTCAGCGTAAAAAATTTCTTCCTTATATCTAGCCTAAATCTACCCCCCTTTAGTTTAAAGCCATTCCCCCTTGTCCTGTCGCAACAGGCCCTGCTAAACAGTTTGCCGCCGTCTTTTTTATAAGCCCCCTTTAAGTATTGAAAGGCTGCAAGAAGGTCTCCCTGAAGCCTTCTCTTCTCTAGGCTGAACAACCCCAACTCTCTCAGCCTTTCTTCACAGCAGAGGTGTTCCAGCCTCCTGATGATTTTTGTGGCCCTCTTCTGGACCCGCTCCAACAGGTCCATGTCTTTCTTATGCTGAGGGCTCCAGAGCTGGACGCAGTACTCCAGGTGGGGTCTCACCAGAGCAGAGGAGAGGGGCAGAATCACCTCCCTCGACCTGCTGGCCACACTTCTTTGGATGCAGCCCAGGATATGGTTGGCCTTCTGGGCTGCGAGCGCACCTTGCTGGCTCATGTCCAGCTTTTCCTCCACCAGTACCCCCAAGTCCTTCTCGGCAGGGCTGCTCTCAGTCCCTTCATCCCCCAGCCTGCATTGATACTGGGGGTTGCCCTGACCCAGGTGCAGGACCTTGCACTTGGCCTTGTTAAACCTCATTATCTCCCTCTTCTCTGAAGGGAGTTAATTTTTCAGCCCTATTTTGCACAGCCACAAAGAAAAAGGATGGCTGCCCAGAGGGGCAGGTAGCATGTGTCCAACCTATGCCTTTATAGTCTTGCTTACCTTTCACTGGGAGATGCATACTTTAAGGGATGTTGGCTTCTATCTAGGGATTATTTCCAATTTATATATCATCCCATGCAACATCAGAATTAGGGGGTTTGGGGTTGGGGTGGGTTTTACTATGTTCCACTGCAAAGGGAGTTGAGAAGAGCGCCCTATTTCCCTGACAGCCTCAAAAACATCTCATGTTTATAACCCAACATCTAGCTACTTTCTCAGCCCATCTGTGAATGAGGCAATACAGACATCAAGCAGCCTGGAGGGTTTGCTGCAGCTCAAATGCCAGCATCCATACCTCTGTACAAACCCTTCCCATCAATTTATCTCACTTCGGATTAGGGAATGGCTTTCTCAGATGTGCAGCCATTTTCCGGTTGAGGAGCTTGAAACACCTCCCCATTGCTAACTCACATAGTCTCCCATCTTGAGAATTTGGAGTGTATTTTTACCCTTTTTAGAAGTGATAAAACTGAAGCAATTTCTTGAAATTTGCAGTGATAAGCTGGTGAAATAAGCCAAACTACTAAGTCTCTTCTTTGCCCTCCAGTCATGACAGCTTTGGCAGAAAGCAGGAGCACAAGAGGCTCTCTCTGGTGCATAACACCCAAAGATGTGTGTCCCTGAAGGGAGACGCTGAAATAGTCAAACCTGTCACTGTGCTGAAGGCTGCAAAGGGCAGACCTACGTGCAGGTCACTGTGACCTACAGAGACACAGGACAGCAGGGCCTGCTCCTCCTTGGCAGCATTAACAAGCCAGCAAAAAGCAGGCATGGCTGGCCAGCATGACTAATGGGGAGAAGGGCAGCTGATGGAAACAAGTTGCATTGGCAGATTGGCTCAGCTTAAGTCAGGTCCTGGTGCCAGGCAAGACTTAAAATCAGAAACTGCCAGTGAAGGTTACCATGGGAGTGGGAAAAAACTAGCTGGCCTCGACAATTTTTCCCCCAAAGGAAAAGAGGATCTAGAAATGTAGACAGGACTGTAAATTATTCCCCAGGAATTAGTGACCGTGTTTTATCTTTCTGTTTAGGTTTTTTCCCTTCTTTTCCCTTTAATTAAAACACTGTTTATTGCATCATATCTGTGAGTGGGGAGAAGATTATCTCACTGAACATCAGAAAGTTTAATATATCTTTCCCAGGAGTGCTGGTGGGTACCTGTGTCAGTGTATTTGTAATAGTTCCCTTGTATCCAACCCTGTCCTTGCTGCTGCCTATTACACCCAGGCAGAAGGTACAGTGCCCAAGGCTCCTATATGTTTTTATAATTTAAAAATGCAAGCCTAGATTATTCTTCTGCTACAATAGCTCTGCCAAGATGTCAAAAAAATGTGAAGAACTTCATCTGCTACAAAAGACAGGAACAGCTTGAGATCAGGTAGGCACTAGAATTAACAGAATCTTGCAAATATTTAAGGAGACTAGACACTGGGGCAGATGTTTTTTCAGAGACCCTACCATTCCTAATGACCAGACAGACAAAACCATGGGGCAAAGCGTCTTGGAGGACAGACACCAGAGCATTGAACAGGACTTCCACCTCTCAGCTCCGTGATCTTATTGATAGCCCTGACTCATTTATGGATGAATGAGGCTCTAGCATGCCCCACCACCTGTTCCCCAGCCACAGAGCATATTTTAGGCTCCAGTGTCTGAATCGGTATTAGATAGGTTCTTGAGTCCCATTACTGCTAAAAGAGAAAAAAAAAGAAAAAAAATCAAGTTCCAAGAGTCTAATCCTAAATACCACTGCCCTCCCCCCCCCCCCCTTTTTTTTTTTAAATAAAAAGCACAAAGGAAAACAGAAAAAGAGCAAAGACAAATATCCCCTCTAGTAGAGTCATGTACTTTTCAAGTGGCCAGGGACATTGAAGGCAGGGATTCTTGTCCGTGAATTGAACTGAGCAATGGGAATACTCAAATCTATGTCTGTTAATGCATCAAATAAGTGACTGAGCCACTAGACTGACCTAAGAGGCATTTAAAAAGCCTCCCCTTCCTTCTCCCCACTACCGAGGAAAACTTTCATCAGAAACTTTCTGATCAAGAGGAAATAACTGCAGGGACCCATTTTCCAGCAGGTATAAGTGCCTCAGCCATTTCACTGAGAGCATGAAGGCCCATTTTGGTTACAGAGCCAGCTACGAGAAAAGTTCAACCTCCCATTCCTAAGTATACAGAGCTGTACCATTTCACACCAGGTGAGGCTATAGCTTCGAGGCAGTCGATGTTTTGTAACACAAACTAATATCGTTTTAAGCCTTAAAAACTCTAATTGGTGCAACATGGTTCTTTTGTGCTGTGCTTGACTGGGAGAGGAGTCATTTTGGTGCTGTCCCTCAGCGGGACATGCCAGCGGGGCCAGCACAGCCCACCAGGTCTTGCCTGTGCCTGCTGTCTGCTGGGACGATGGCTTGCAATGGGCCTGTTTTGCTGATGCTACTGGTTTAAGTCTGACTTTCAGTGAAACCCTCAATACCATCAACTGCCAATTTCAAAATGCTGAATTTATACATTAAAACAAGAACAAACAGCAAACCCGCGAGCAAACAAGACATGAAGGAAAAGAGTTGTCTGCGAACTGGGAAGACATCTTTCAAACGAAGCATCTATAACCTTGACACATCCAATATTCAAATAGCTGGGTGAGCAAGTTTAAACTTAGTTTGAAAACAGACTCCATCAGCAGTTTGTTTGCTTACTTGCTTGCTTTTTTTACTTGCTTTCAGCCACTTCTCCCAGCATCCCTGCAACAGCACACACAGCAGCAAAGGCACTGAAGAAGCCTCCCTACTTTGCCCACCCACCTGCCGGCCTGTTTTGCTTTTTCCACATATTCAACAAACAGCTGTCACCCCTGAGCTTTTATTGCCTGGTTATTTATTCAGCTGCCATCACTAAATAGCAGTGGGAGGCCAATGAGTGATTTTAGAAGATCCACAGCCTCAGAGAAGCCACTTGGATAGACAGGAGCTTGTTCACACAGCATCTGACCTACGCAGCACTTGAATAAAACAGAGAAAAGTTTGCAACCAACAAAAATGAGGCCTTTTCCTCCCAGAAATCCTCTACAACCTCAGTCCTATACTGCTTTCTACACTGTCCCTGTAATGTAAAAGGGACACACGTCCCACGCTGTGTTGCATTGAGCTGGAGTAAAGCTGGCTCCACCCCAGGAGCAGATGCATTACCGTGCTGTAGTTCCTGTGTGAAATACCTAAAACAGTTTGGAGAGAGTGGTGGAAAAAGTCAACTTACTTCTAATACTGTCTTCTTTGCTGGAGGTTAATTACATAGGAATCCATTCTACTGCAACTGCGGCTAGATTCATTTCAGTGAGGGATTAAGAATTACATTTTTTTCCTTTCTTACTTCAGGTCCAGGCACCTTTTCAAGGCCTGTAATGTTTTGGTATGGAGCACCTGTTCATACATTATAAGCAAAACTGAAAAATCCTTTCAATATGAGACAAAGGGTACCTGGGGCATAGGGACATTCTGGCCAGAGGAGAAGTCTGAGTGTAGGCAATTTCTCAAATTCCCAGGTACAACCTAGCTGTTCTGAACACCTCTGGAAATGAACGGAGGCTGTACTGCACAGTGCTGGCAGCCCAGCTCTTTATGATTCATGTAAAATACATGATACTGAAATAGCTAAATAGGGAACAGAATAGACAGCTCCTTAGCCCAACAAATTGTGCTTCTGCCCAGCCTCTCCACAAACACAAGCCCTGCAGCCTCTGAATTTCCCCCCAGGGGCTAAGGATAAGAGTATGCCTTACATCAAACCCCATGACCAACACCTTTCCTATCAATTAAAATGTAAATGGGGAGACAAAATGAGCAAAATGAATTTCCATTCCCACTCCATTCTTGACTCAAAGCCCACTTTTTCAGCGTTGGCTGCAGGTACTCACGTCCGTCAGCTGTCCGGGCTTCCATGTGCACAAGGTCAGGTTCTTTATCCAAACCAGTCACCGACCTGGGCGGGGGGGAGAGAGAGAGAGAGAGAGAAGGCAGCCAGTTGCATAAAAAGCTGCAATCAGACAGAGAGAGGGTGAGGGAAAGCAAAACCAGTTCAAGACTACCTTGTGACACCTGGCATGTAGGTTCCTACCTCCTACCAACTTGTCTCCTTTGTGTTTCTACACAGCCCACTCCCAGGGGCCATATACTAACCTTTAAGACAGACATCTTCCCAGGTGCTGGTGAGTGAACCTGCTATCCCTTGTCTACAAGGTGAAGACTACAATGATCATTCTTGTGGTGGCAAAGCGAGCTGGTTCCAAGATCCAGCAAAACCAGAGCTCTGTTTTAATGCTGAAGGAAAGAGGATGGCACAGCAGCCTCATTCTTACAGACAGCAAATTAAAAAGGGGGTTTACTTGGCTGAATAGTGACACGAGAGACTGAGTTTCCTGATCTGCCCCTGGTTTGCTGGGCATTCTTGCTATTGTTTACCTCAGTTTCCCCATCTTCAAAAGAAAAACAATGATGCACATATGCATGGTGAAGTTCTGATAAAAAAAATGTGAGAAAGTATTCATTATTCACCCCATGGTCCCATGCCATGGTCCTTGATAATCACGAAACAAGGCACGATGAGTTTCTTTAACCTCACTGGTTGAAACCCAAGCACCTCAAGTCAGATCTTCCTGTGCATTGTTATTTTACTCCCTAAAAATGTTTTGCAAGGTACATTACAAAGACAGTTTTCCTCCTGGTGGAAGGAAAGTCAAGCCCAGAACAGAGATGTTATTAGTGTCCTGGTTGATAAGAATCACCGGGAGATGAACATTTAGTCCTAGCAATGGTTGGCAGGGGAAAAAAAAAAAATCCATAGATGTCCACGTGATTTATGGAGCTGCTTCTCCTGAGTTAACCAAAGGGTTAGATTAAAAAGGGACAATGTCAAAAATCAGTTTCTAATTTGGTGGAAGCTGAATTTGATACAGTAGATTGTAAATAATAGATTCCCTCCGAGCCAGCCAACGTTCACAATTCCCTAATGTTCTGAAACACTTTTATCACAATCTTTTGCTGCTTTCATCCTTGGGGCATCAACAGCTAAAACATTTAAAAAAAAAAAAAAGGAAGAAGAAGAAAAGAACAAACAAAATACAGATGCTCTGATACATTTTTGTGGGTCTCACAAAAAACATAGCAATTGAAGCAATGACAAACATACAAATGTGCCGGAGTTCAGCTAAGATCAGCCAGTGCTGCAAATGCCAAAACAACTACATTATGACCCACTGTGTAGGTAACTGAAACTGGCACTGCTTGTTAACTAGAGCACGGCATCAATAGCAAATCCATTCACAACACACTGTGAATTGTGGCCAAAAAACCACAACACAACAAAACAAAGCCGCACAGGCAGAGCTTTCATCATTCTACTCCCAGTGAAAAACAGTCTGCTCCTTAATCGCTACCATCAGTTTCAGGGTGATCCCACAAGGAAGAAAGCACTGTTTGTTATCGGTAAGGATGCCAGAATGGGCCTGAGTCCCTGTGACCGAGTAATTATCAGGGTCAAATCTTCCAAATATCTGGACACAGTTAACAGTGACAGTAGGACAAACAGAAATTCTTTAAACTGTCAGTGAAAAACATTATGGTGTGCAGCAACATTATTTCCCAATATATAGAAAGGGCATACATCTTTCTGGTCCACAGCAGAAGTTTTCTGCCTTTTTCCCATAAGTAGCCCTAAATGCTGTAATTTCAGCTGTTTGGCAATCATGACCCTCCCCTATGACATGCCAATAGGGACAGAGGTATGTGCTTACCAACGTAGCTATCCAACACAGCGGTAATTTCAGCACTTTTAGGTACAGATCGGGAACACATTAGGGACCTGCCCCACAGCCCTTCCCCACAGGCTTCCTACTCAAATCCAACCTTCACCCTGGAGGATGCACTCTCCAGGCTTCCTTCTGGAAGCCAGACACCAGCCTTTTACCCAGAGCTGTTTACTGTGTCTTGACACCACAATGCCAGGCTGCCTCACCTGCTCCCCACAACAACCCCTGGGTCCCTCCCCACCAGATGGAGGGGGCACTGTGCCCCCCCTGCAGCAATGGGGCAAACGTACTCCTGGCCCAGGTAATAAAAAACATCGGTATAAGGCCTGCCACAACAATATCTATTTTAAAAGGGACTGTAATTTGAAGAACATAAGCATTTCCAAACAAAATCCAAAATACTCATTACCATTATGTGTTTGCATACACAAGCTCTGTGGATCGACTCCACTTATAATGCCTATTACATGAGCACCAGGGGACGACAGGAGTCTCCTGAAACATGTCATTCTAGCTTGAATTTCCTTCCCAGTGCCATCTACTTGTTTCCTTAATTAGTTTTGATAAGCCTGGTGGTTCTTTTCAGAACAATGATGAAAAAAGGACCAGCATACAGACCCCCTTAGTACTCCTCTGCTCGCCAAATACCATACTTCAAGTGGAAAAGCTCACAAAGCAATCTCCTGCAACCCAAAAGCAAGACAAGCTCCTGTTATCTGCAGGCAGATAACAAGCCTGTAAAGTAATGCATCAGTCATCCTTCCTTCTCCCAAACCAAGTCGCTCTGTTATATCAAAGACTCTGATTGCAAAACAAATCCCCAATCAATGATGTTTCTTCATGCCTCACCTCACGTCTGTTCCCACTAGCAAAGAACACAGCTTTGCTTTGCAGTGCTCTGACTCCTGAATACAGGCATTTTCAGTAAATGGTCTCTCATCATTTGTCTGGAGAAGCTTTACATGAGGAATGCAAAAAAGTTAGGCAGTGGAAAGAGCAAGATGTGAATGCAGGTCCTGGAGCATAGCTGCAAAAATGCACACACAGACTGTAAAGCTATTCCTTTACCCCATGCAGCAATTTCTCTGGTCTTGAGAACTCACTACAACAACCTCCCAGGTCTGGCAATACAAAAGCAGCAACAAAACAAGAAAAGACACCTTCACAGCCTTATATTTTCTCATACATTATCTATCTGAAGAACGTTTGGAGGATGCACTGCTCAAAACTATTTGAGTAACTAAAGTATGATGAGGAGAGATGTCAGCATCCCTTGACTTACCATTTCCCTTGTGTGTTCTCTACAACCAAGTGGAGCCCACAGAGTGGGGTGGCTGGGAAGGGGTTTAATGGTGCTCTGGCTGACAAACAGCTCTATTTCAGAGGCTTACAAAGACAAGAGTATGTAACAACACTCAGAAGCCTAAGCTCGGCTTGAAAACAGTTTTCCTGCCACATGGTCACACCTCAGGCTCCATGCACAGCTCAGCTCTGTGTTTTGTATGTGCACAAACTCCAGACAGCAAAAACTAAACCAAGGTCCACAAAATGCACCCATGTGTGCTGCTGCCTTGGATGGCTGTGGGGAGGAAAAAAGGGCACTCTTGCTGTGAGAAACCATGCTAAATCAACATCCTTCACCATCCTTATTCATTTATCACCACTCAGATGAGAAAATGCTGAGAGGATGCAGGCAGAAGTGACAGGAAGGGTCATTTTTTTTCTGCTGACATGTTCCCTGACTGCTGCAAAGGCAGTTTTTGAAATGTGGAGCCTGCAGGCAGTATTGCAGCTGATGCAGGATCATTGGCCAATTAAGAATTCTCTGAATCCCATTAGGAAGGAAGCAATGGTACTTTTCTCTATCTTCTGCTGCTGCTTTTCTTTTTTGTTCTCATGGTAGCTCTTGGTTTTCACAAGATCTTTCCTCCCTTCTTTTCAGAAGAGGATTGTGTGTTCCTGAAAGCTGAAGAATGGATAGGACCCTGGCAAGACCCTTATCTCTATCCGAAAGG
>NW_008825155.1:1463146-1466751 GCF_000699105.1 Pygoscelis adeliae | reverse complement strand
TGTGCACGGATGCACATTTACCAGCCCCGCTTTGCTGATATTTCATCTCTGTCCGGGAGGGAGAGCAAGCAAGGAGGGCAAGGAAAACACAGTATTCTGCACTGTAAGTAGCTATTCCTGAAATGTTTTTATATAAGACAGTATATAGTTCAAAATGAAACATTTTAGCATATGCAAAGAGAGGAAAAAAGAAATACGCAGACACTCTGGATTACCTGCCTGCTGCACACCTCAGCTCACTGTTTCTACCAACTCTACTGCCTTTCCACGGAATAAACCATTTTTGCATTTTTTTTTTACCCATTTTCTAGACATCAAGTATTTAACAATGAAAGACAGCATTGAGATTTAGCTACTCTAGCTACCCTTAGATCAAGAATGCTGAGCAATTCAGACTGCCTGCTGTTGAACCTTGCTCCCGAAACCATCAATAAAGAATAAGAGATGCTCTATTCCTCCATCTCCTGGACCCATTAGCTTGGGGGTCGGTATCACTGGACATCAGCAACATTTGTGTCAAGGATTTACAACAAGGTAAAAAATCAGGTCACAGGGATCAGCCTTTCAAACTCGGTCTGGAATCTGCTGGATTGAGCTTTTTGCCAGGGTTTCTGACCAGTCAAGATGGCATTCAGCAGCTCTGGCTTTGAAAACAAAATCAAAACTTTTACAATGGATTGAGACTTCCCCAAGATGCCAACTTGGAAACTCATTTTTGCAGGCTGGGATGTCAAACTGAAGGCAATTGTCACTGCTCATGTAAAGAGACAGAGCAAACAGGTGGAGACTACTTAGCAGGATGTTGTGCAGTAGGTAAGGGCTGGAAATGGGAAGGAACAAGGCACATTTATTGTGCGATAATATGTAAAGGGGGAAAAAAACATCCTCTTGCTGCAGGCAACTGCAGTCAAATTAGTGGATGTTGCCAATTAGTCTGCTGCAATTTTGATTGTAATCTGCGACAGAAGTGAATAAACACTTCCGTCTCGTACCAGGCAAGCAGTGCATGGGACTAACTCATCCAAGCAACAAAAGGGCCATGTCTATATGGGCAGATGGGAGCAGAAACTGATCCATACAATTCCTGCTCAACTGATCTGGATCTTTTCACATTGCGCCATTGCTAAATTATACATACCTTTCCAACATGGGCCAACAGCCAACAGGCTACCTTCTCTATCTGATAGGGCATCACATTTGCCTAGGTATCAATAACTGCAGTTACCTTCAGATGGTAAAGGGGATTCTGTGTATTCATCTGTTACTGCAGTCGAATCTAAAACTAGATCCATCAGCCATTAACTCTGTGCACGTAACAGCCAATGTGCACACAAGCTGCATACACCCCAGGCCAACAACACGCCATAAACTACCCTAGTTAAGAACGGATACAAATGTTGAACTGCTGGCGGAAAGAATGTATTTATTAAGCACATAAATACAGTACCATTCTCTGTGGCTGAAAAGGAGGAGGCGCTGCTGGATGGGCTAGGATTTGGTGAGGTCTCTGAAGAGTTATGGACAAAACCTCCTTGCACAGCATATTTCAAATGAAGCTTGGAAAAAAAGCTGGGCAGGAAGATACTGTAAGAAAGTGTCTTAGCCAGGTCCCTGGAGCTTTCTACGTCTTTTTCCACTGCTAATTTCTGTGATGCTACAATTCTGGACATCAGCAGAAGTAATTGTTGTGCGACTCAGCTTGCAAGATAAGGCAAAAAAATTGCCAAGTGTTTATTCACAGCTAATTTCTTTTCAACAGAGCCAACCCTTTTTAGAAAGGTCCCAATGAATTTTAAGGAGGTGTTCTGCCTGGTATCTCAAAGGAAACAAAACTTGAGGTGTTCACAGCCTCTGCATGTCTTTCCATATGTGCATACATGCCTCTGCCTACCTGCATCCCATCCCCACTACCTGCTGAATGTCTAAACAAATTACCTGTAAACTCAGTGGATTACAGGTCCCAGAACTACAAAGTTGCTACACACAGTTGTTTCACGGATACAGCAGGCCAGGAAGAGGAAAGAAGTATAAATCAATCCTTTCCTTGAAGGAAAAGCTGACATTTAGGCTCAACCATATCACTGATCACTAGAGAATCCACACAGCAGGCTCTGCTGCACACAGAAACTTTTTTTCCTCTTCCCAGTACATAAAAGAAGGTGACTCTATATCACAGAAATTAACAGCAATGGGAAAGAAATGCCACTGAACCTGAGAATACCTTTAAAAGATATTTATCAACAGAACAAAGCTGCTGTTGATTCATGTTTTTTTCTTTTCCCTGTATGGTAATACCAAAAACTAAGAAAGTACAAATAATTCTGTGTCTAGTTCTCATCCAGTTAATGGGTCTTAGTCCTTTAAAGTCCTCTGGCATTTCTTCCCCAACCTATACTATAAACCCCAATAAACATAACGAAATTTTTGTGAAATAAACTCAAAAAAGTGTGTGGGTAGAAAGGTGAAGATCCTTACTCACAGCCCTGTCAAGGTTTGAAAGGGCCAGCAGCACCGGCAGGGCATGTGCTGGAGGTGGCTTCTTAATTTCCCAGCCTGAAATAACTTCTCAGGGGGACTGAGTCTCATGCAGGGAGCAGATCTGTCAGCTACATCAAGCCAGCACTCATAGCGGGTGGGCGCCCAGGTGCAGTCACAGTCCTGCTGCTTACTTATGGACTAAATAAGCTACTCCTGTGCAGCCTGCTGCTCCTGACTCATCAGGGTACAGCCGATCCGCGATATATAAAAGCAGCCCTGGAGGCTTATCCTGATTGAATAAGAAGCCTTTTTTTGCCAAGTCCTAGCAGCACCAGCATCAGGATATGGTGGAAGGAATGAAGCATCAGCTCATCAAGCTAAGATGTTATTGTCTTGGAGACATCTCAGAGCTTCAGTGCACGATATACCATCAGCTCTCTGTCCCACATGCATCCAACACAGACAGTAATGCTTTGAGGAAGGCATTTCTAGAGAGGAGAGAGGGGATTTACCTGGGATTAGAGGTCTGCAAACTTAATGGTGGACAAGTTTGAAATGTATTCCAACAGAAAGGTTTGATTCTGTTTTAGCTTCTGAAAGAAGGGACATGTTTTGCAGGACACATTTGATTTTTTTTTTTTTAATATTCTAAATTTCAAGTCATTTGAGGAAACAAGAATAAAAGTATATTTTTTGAAACACTAAAAAATGACATATTTTTAGCTTTTTCTCCCTTCTCATCCCTGCTTCCCCCACCATCCCTCTTTTTCTGGAATAGGAGAGGAAAAAACAGCAAAAACAGTATAAGAAGTGGAAACCCGAAATGCAGAAATTATTGTGTACAAAAGTCATTTTGGTGATAAAAACCTAAGCCAATTTTTTTCTTTTGGGGGGGGGGAAGCCACTCCAGAGGAATAGTTCATTCTACTTGACCAAAACTTGTTTCCCAATGGAAAATTTGGGAGTAGAACAGTTTGTGGGGGGCGTGTGGGGGTGTGGTGTGTGTTTTTTTTCAGCTTTTTGGAAAAAATAAATAAATCAGGGAAATGACATTTTCTAGCCAGCTGTGCTTTGCGCAGATCTGTGAAACTCAAGCACAGAGTTTTTGTCTCTCTTCCAAGACTGAT
>NW_008825155.1:1437348-1463127 GCF_000699105.1 Pygoscelis adeliae | reverse complement strand
TTAGTTTAAAACTAGTTTAGTGCTTACTATATTATGAAGCCCAGTTAATTAATGTTTGCCCAGTGCTTGGCTACCCTCCTTTGAAAGTTATGTAGATGGGGAATTGCTATAGATTATTGCTTTGTTTTTTCAGGAAACATGAATCAGCCCTGTTTCTCACCACTTTAGAAAAGCAAAGTACATGCTCAAAGACGCCACCAGGTCAGCCCGCCAGTCCTGCAGCCAAGGACTTCACTGGAGTTACTGTTTCCCTCGCTGGAAGGGAATGTTTAGAAGACTCATAACATTCCTTTGAGTTTGTCTCCTAGCAGAAGTGTCTTAAACATGACCCATTCAAGTAATGTTTCACACCAAAATAAGAATTCTCAGTTCACTGTGTGTTTAATTGCCCTCATTTGTATGAACATTTTCTGACTGACATTATGACATGCCTGAAACGCTAAGGCTCAGTGATTCAGCTATTAACAGTCCCAGGCAGAATATAGTGCCTCTGAAAAGCTTCAGAGTGAGAGCATCATTTAATAAATGAATGCAGCAGTAGATGAATAAAAATAAAACTGAAATTGTCCAAAGAGGGGATGCCAGTATGAAACTTGGCACAGGCAAAATGTATAAGATATGCTGATGAGCCCCATATGCCTATGGGCATTGTACATTGTATTAATTAAGGAAGGATGAGTCTCCACATTCCCTGTTGCACAATATTGTGAAGAAACACCCTGGGATAACATCTAACATTCTGGAAAAAAAAATGTCGTTCAGTTTATGCATTTTGGAGAAAGGCAATGTGAAAAACTAGATTTCTGTCACAAACCTTTTTTCACAGTTGTTTCTCTTCATTTCAGACGCTAACCTGAAGAGAACAAATGGCTTAGTTCATTCTTTCTCTTTTAACCACCAGCCAGGAAAGGAAGAGAGAGAGAGGAAAGAAAAAGAAGGGGAAGGAGGGGAAAGACAGAGGAGAATAAACTACTCTGTTCTGGACCAGCAAGTATAAATGCATGAAGGTGTCTCCTTGCCCCAAAAAAATCACACTCAACTAGCTGCTGAGAGTGAGATGCTCATTTGTCCCAACATCCACAAGAGGAAAAGACAAAGAAGCAGGAAACAAAAAGGATTCTGGCAGCAGACAGACACGTAAAGACAGGCTCTGTCTGTAGAAACAGCAAGTCTGCGTGGCTATGATGAGTAAAAGCAATGGTGACAGGACATCTGCAGATCACCATGTGTCTCGTGACAAGACAGGTTTGCATTCAAAACAGCAGCATCCTCACAGACAGAATGGAGAGGAGATGAATAAAATGGCCACAGCCGCCTGCAGATCTCTCCATCAGTGGAAGAGTGACACTGTAGCAGGAGAGACCAGAGAAACCACGGAGCTTTTGTGGGTTCCTTTGCTTCAAGTTAGACAGATGCACCAACAATAAGGAGACAAGGCTGCCCAGGGAGCTGAGCCCTAGACGCACTCCCAGCTCTTCACAACGGCAGAGTCCCAAAGCATCCCCATCCCCAAAGCATTACCCTTTTCAAGTAAGAAAGCTCAGGGTAGAATGCTGCAATGGGAGTTTGTGCTACCCACATGTCAAGAAGTAAAGTTGTATGGTCAAGCTGTAGGTAAATCAAGAGCTTCTCTTTGTTGGGTTCTTAACTTGTTGTTACAGCTGAGCAATAACAGGAAAGAAATGTACAAGACCAAATGAAAAGTAATACTCTGCTATTTTCTAGCCTCGAGGCAAATTCCAAAGTGTCAACTCACTGTTCAAATCTAATGATTTGTAGAAAGAAAAAAAAAAATTATTCTAGAGAAACTACAGCAGATCCAGAAATGGCTTTAGGGAGTCACTGTTACAGATTGCCCCTAAAATCAGTATTATAATGGAACATGTCTCCTTCCCTCAAAGATTTTCAATCAAAATCTGAAAACCAAAAATATTGTGAGCAAAACCTAAGAATCTTTCTGCACCCTTTGGCCAAAACACTGGCAGGGTTTTTGGTTTGTTTTTCTTTATTTTTTCCAATAAAAAGCAGGTTTTTCTCCTATGGGAGAAAACCCAGATCTATAGCAATCACCTCTGAAGTCTACAGGTATTATTTATTATTTCCCCAGTCCTTGCCGGCAGTCACAGGTCAGTATATTTCTCTCTCTTAAACTCAGCTGCAGAACTTCTGATATTTCACTAAACATGCAAATGTATCCACATCCCATTTTCATTGCCTTCTGCCCGATGGAGGACAATTATCTGTGAGATAATTACAGAGCTATGATAACCACTGCTATCTCCTATTCCAATTAGCTCACTACAAATATGCAAGTAAAACAGCCTCACTCACTGGCTTCTCATCCTTGTTCTGTATATGATCAGCAAGAGACAAGTTACTGAATCAACATTATTTAAAAGAACCTGTAGTGCAGCTAATAAGATACTCCTTCCTGCTCTTACATTCTGATGTAGCTTCGCGCTCACTATGCTTAACAATAGCAGAATTAAACTCATCTCATTCTACAGAGGAGGCTCAGGGGAATGCCAGGGAATGAAAGGATGGGAGTTTCAATTTCTTCTCTTGCCGTGAATGAATTCTGCCTCATATAACTGCTGATGAATTGTCGTTTTAAGAGAGTTTGTTAATTTCCAACAGGCAAAAGGCATAAAGAGGGACCTCTTTATCTTTAATGGATGTTATTGAGTGACACAAATGGCTCACGTTTAAATGAATGCAGAAACATCTTGTCTGTTTTGCCATGATAAGACTGCTCTTTCTGCACAGCATGGGTTCAGCTCCTTCTGTTAAATAAAACAACTGGGTTTGTTCAACTTAATGGCAGGCAAACTTCCAAAGGTTCAGAGGCTGAAGTCAGTTCAGGGAAATGAACTGGAATTTATCTGGGTCCCTCCTGACTCTTCTTGAGAAAATCTACCTGAAGAGCTTTGAGGTATGACTGAAAATCTAGTTTCAAGCAAAAATGGTCCCTGATAGTATTGATGTACCTACTGAGGATAAATTCTCCATTAGATTGCAACTTTCTCCAATGCAAGAATGCTTCCAGCCCCAGCTGCTGTAAAGTAACAAGAGTGTAAGAACCCACACAAAGGTGCATCTCTGGAAATCCAAGTGGGCCATCTGGGATGAGGTCTGGGGCAGCAGGGAGGCCGGGTCCAGGAAAGCTGCTCGGCTCCCTGATGTCAGCAGGTGTTTTGCCACTGAATGAAATGGCTGGAAAATTGTCCACAATCAGAGTATGTGAAAAGGTCATTCCTCAACTTCTCAGAACAGTGGTGACTTTTAAAACAACTCCCAAAGATTTCTCTGCGAGTCATCTAAAAGCAAGAGGGGTTTTCTCCCACAACGAAAATTCACCCATTTGCCCAGAAACAGAGACTACTGTGGTATAGAACAAAGGCCAAAACCTAAGCCAAATCCCACACAAAAAAAGTAGGAGAATATTCCTTGCTAGCCAGAGAGCACAAAATACGATACTACCGCCAGCCTGGCAGCCTAGGTTTTGATTAGCTTTGCCAAGCTATGACAGTATGGGAGATCCCCATATGCCTCAGGGAGATGCATTATTCAGTATATTAATTAGAGGGCTGGCTTTCATCACTGCTTCCTACAGAGTATCACAAAGAATTACTCTGGGACCATTACTGACAGGCTGAAATTAATTTGTGTTTGAGTTCATGTGCATCAGGGAGAGACAAAGTGAAGTCAGCCCAGGCAGGCTGCATGAGTCTGCAGGACAGCATTTAAGCTTCCAACACTGACCTGTGAAACACTGCGATGAAGTTTAGATCTTATCCCTGTTGCATGAGAAGGAAACAGATCATTCCACCATGCACTGTCCAGACAGACATGGCATTGGGATCCAGTCCAGGGATCAATCTTAATTGGGAGAAATATTCAACAAATTCCTCCTTAGATCTTTCTTACTAGCGGCTTATCTGGTTTGCTCCAGTCTCAGACACTTAGTCACAAGAGACGGGGGGGATTACGAAGTGATCCAAGATTAGCAGTGGGGGAAATAAGAGAAGAGTCTGGTCCCTGGGACATAAAGAAACCCGATAGATGAGAGTCCAAAGCAAAAGGCTGAAAGCCCTAACTGCAGTACAGTATGTGACATTTTGTGATAAGCATTAAATTTAAAACCAATGAACAGAAATATTTCAGCCCTTACTTTTCCAGTCTTAAAAAAAAAAATCACTGCCAGCCACAGTACATTAAAGTCATAAATATGGCTAACATCACAAATTGTACTAACGTCACAACAAATCACAAATTCTAAAAGCCAGACAGTATTTATGTAAGGACATCCACAGTTACATTAGTGGAGAAGGGGTAATCCCTCCTTCTGCAAGATATGCTGTGTTTCTCAAGCAAAAGGAGGTCAGAAAGAAAAGTTCCTCAATGGCAACTTATTCCAAAATTGCCCTCCCAGAGGGTATTACACCACCCTTTCAAAGAACTCATTCTGGCTGTGATAGCAGCCAGAATTTCAGAGGTGGTATATGAATTGTAAGTTTGCTATCATGTGGCTCTTTTCTTGTGGTTCATTTATTATGTAGTTCATGGGTTTAAAATGAGAATTTGAAGTATTTTAAATTCTTTCCCTTCATGATCACACACAATCCTTGTAGCCATTATGCTTTTCTTTTTTCTTGCTAAAACAGCTTTGAGCGCAGGGAGCCTGATAGCATGGTATCTGCAGGACTTTTACAAAGTCAAACACATTTTCCAAGGAAAGCAGGCAGTACGGAGAAGAGCATCACACAACAGCAAAGTCAGGCAATGAACATCCTTTAGGAGTTCTTCCAGCGCATCAGCTACTATTTAGAGCTTAAATTCATAGTACAAGAGACTAGTTGTACCAAATTTCCCTTGAAGATGAAGCCATTAGTCAGCATAAAGTATAAATATAACCCAGAAACCCAAATATCTTTGCTTTTAGTCCCAGGTAAACTAGAAAATATTCCATAATACTCCTCCAGTAGTGTACTAGGGTTTTTTGTCACCTTCTACAAAGATGCTTTCTGAGATCCAACTATTTGTGTCAATCTCTCATAAATTAGTTTTAAAAAAACATGGACTGTGCTCAAAAACAGGAATGGTAATCTGAACATTACTAAATGTAGGCACAAACAGAACAGGTGGGGTCTACGCAGCCTCTACAAAACAGTCCTGCAGGATTTCTCAGAGACAGAAAGCGAAGGATTTTCCTTTTCTTAGGGTCATTTAGGATTTTATGCTCTTAGATATCCATGAAATCTACCACAACATCCCTGGAAGAACACTTAGCAATCTATCGTTGAAAAACAGGATGGGATTAAGTTTAAAAAAATATATGCTCATGGACAAAAGCAAAATGTAAAACTTACAAAGATTTCTCAAACTTTGTTGATCACTCTTCTAGGCTACTGATCACAGTTATGAAGAAGTACATCATAAGCATACCGAACACCTAATTTGGACATAAGCAACCAGTATCTGCTCTGCATCACAAAAGATCAAGATGGGAATAGAGGTCAGGATCCCTCTATGTTGGCTTTATTTTTTCCCTACTTTAATTTTAAAAGCTCATATACTGCAAAATGAGAATTCATTCAAATTTAAAAATCACTAAAAAACATCCAAAAAATTTCAACCATTTCAGGATGTTCCTTTGTTTAATTTTTTGAGAAAAACATTCTGATAATGTTGACATGAATTCTAAAATATCTTTATTAACTTGAAACTTTCTCAACAGAAATAAACACTATTTCAGCCAATAAAAAGTATCCAACCCAATATCCAGGTTCCATTTCTATCTCTGCCACTGAGTTACTGTGTAATCACAAGCTAGTCGGCTACGACCTAATGTTTGGAAACATTAAATATCTATAGTGCCAACTGCACTAATTGTAGGCACACAAAATGAAAAGAAAATCCCTGACCTCACAGTTCCCCCACTTGTCCACCTTTTAAGTGAAAAGAAAAATAAAATTGGTCTTATTATCACCATGGTGCTGTGATCTTTAATTAACTAATGTGACCTTGCAAGGAAATCTTTCAATATATGCCAAGACCTTTTAAGAAGGTCTCATCTCTCCTGAACTCTTATTACAGAGCTTGAGACTAGTGTTTGAACTTTTTTTTTCTGTCCTCAGCCTAGTACAGTTCATGGTTGTGGTGGCTTGAGTAACACATTCCATATTTATGTCAGCATTACCCTCTGGGAGAAAAACCTTTCCCAGGTGTTCTCACCCACAGGGCACGGGAAGCAAGTCCCTTAACACGGGCAAATGAGTCATTAGCCCACAGGAGCCTCCAGTAATAGGTCCCTGTTCAGTTCTTCATGTGCCATCTACATGAATAGCCACTGGGTATAGGCCTCAATGATGCTATAGGTGGTGTTATCCATGGCTGCCAAACTGGAATTATTTCCTTTACCCACAGCTCCATGTACTGTATGGTTTTAGTTCTGAAAAACACTAATGCAGGATTACTTAACAGTCAATTTGACCTTTATAAGACTATGTTTTCCTAACACTAAACTTGGCTGTAAAAAATCAGGCGACGTTTCCCCAGCACTACGCAATGACACCATCTGGAAGTTAATGATTAGTGGGATTTACAGGAGAGACAGGCACATATTCAACTAACCATTTCATTGCTGGCAAACTAGTCAAGTAAAGGTAACCTTAGATGTATCCAAAGGTCACTTCTGGAACCACTGCTGAAACAGTCTGTGTGGACCCAATTTGGCCCTGGGATTAGGAAATATCAGTGCTGTCACAGAAATGAGGAAATAAAAACAGACACAAACATCTGCCCAACTGCACATCCAAACCCAGATCATAACCTTTTGAAACATTGAGGTAAATCCCCTATCTTCTGCTACATTACTCTAAGATATCCAAACAAGCCTCTGCTATAGTCTTCATGAAATTCAAGCTGCAAATAAATAGAAATAAAGTGGCTAAATTTTACCACTGTTCCTATCCAAAATCATGACAAAAAGGACTGAAAACCTTGCCCTCAAGAGACAAGATTTGCTGGCTTATGCCTCAAACAACGGTGACAGAAAAGCCGTAACTCCAAAGCATAGCCTAAATGGATGCACAGCCTCTTCCCTTCTCCCAGTGAAAGCATAGCCTGTTCCCTTCTCCCAATTTTTAATCCCTGGAGTTCAAAACGATTGTGGCTGGCATTCATGGATACCAAAACAACCAGAAAACTGGTTGGTTATCACAGAAAGAGAAAAAATACAATTCTGGGGACACTCAGCAAGGGAATCAGCAGTGTATTTGAGAACTGCTTGTTACACCACATTTTTCCTATTTGCAGATACAAACACTGCTCCTTGAGGCCAGGCTAGTGCATGTCCTATTTTCTTCCTCCTGCTGTCTCTCCCCTCCTGCCTTGTTGGTGTTTTCTGCCCAGCTTTCATCACTAGTGTGTATTTCAGTGTCTTTTACTGACAAGGCTCATCCTGGGCACTGACTTCAGTGTTCCAAATATCCCTGTAGCATCAGAAATGCTGTGCAGATTTCTCCCTCTCTTCCACACAAATGGGTTTTCCCCACTGTTTCCACTCCTGGGCTTTGACAGAATCACCCAAAGTCCCAGAGAGCATGTTAAAAAAAATCAAATGAGAGAAGGGTAAATGTCTAGATGTACCAGGCAAAAAAAATGGAAAATGATCCCACAGCCACCGCTTCATATTCCCTAGTGATGACGGGTAGGAAACATGAATGAGTCCTCCAGCAGAAAGCAGCCTGGGGAGACCCTAAGAAAGGGAGTGGGTGTCCCAAGGAATATAGCTCTGTCCTCTGCACAGGATGGCAATCCCTGTGTCTGCTCAGCAAACATAGGCAGGGCCTCCAAAGACAGATGGACAGGGGATGATATTCACAGCCATTTAGCTGATTACCCAGAAAACATAGGTCACCTTGTGGAAATCCACATTTTAAACAATTAAGCCATAAGATTATAAAAGGACTTCATATGCCACTAAAGCATCTTTTAACTCTCTAGAGCCCTTCAGTGCTCTTAATCCACTGCTGTAGCACCTGATACCACAATATTTGAGTACTTCACCCACTACACCCAAGAAGGAAAAGAAATGCTCTCCTATCCCAGTCTCACCTAGGGAGTAACAAGGCAAAGTCAGCTTGAGTCACCCAAGATGACATGGAAAAGCTGTGGTCCAGCAAAGTGCTGAACAAGGCTTGGTGAATGCTCCATGAACCAAACTGTCCTGCCCACCTGCTTAGTCCTGTCGTCCCACCACAGGAAAAGGCAGAGGTGGTAAAGCAACTTAAGGACAATTCAAGTCCTTTCGAGTTCTTGTCTGAATAGAGACAGTATTTAGTCAGTATTTAGTCAGCACAGAACAGAACACACCAAGACGAGGAAACTTCCCCAACATTTCTACAGTACAAAATATGGACTGTATTTTTTATATCCCTCCACATGACAGCATAGGTGTCTAAGTTACAGTGAGAAAAAATGAACAGGGCCCAGAAGAAGCTGCAGAAATGTGTTTTAAAAGAAAAGAACATTGAGTAGGTCTTTAACAAACTTCGCACCCATGCTGGTTCCAGTTATCTTGAGTAATTTCAGAGTGATGAGTGATCTGGGAATTTCTGTATCACATTAGCGTAAGCTCCTATTTCCAGCCTTACAGGATCCTAAGTTATTAAAATCTCTGAGGCCAAGGAACGTGGGAACCAAATTTGGATGCCTGTACTCACATCAAGTAACACATTCTGTTCAAGCTCTGACACTGCCATCAGTGGGTGTAGCTAACAAATGAATCACTACTACAGAAGCAGAGATCTTAAATCCTAGTTTTGATAACTATGAGTGGCCCAGTGCTGATTCTCAGCTCATGCACAAACTTTGAGCTGGCCGCAGGAACTGATGAGAGATGTCTCAAACTGCGGGACATGTGACATCCATATGGGATGAGAACACAAAACTACAACCCAGTGATTAGCACCAACATCTGGGACTAAGGAAAGAAGTTGAAGGCAAGAGCCAGGATACAAAGCTTAGGACTTTGTTTTTGACCAGTGGGGAGCCATCACAGATGCTGCCTGCCAGAGCTACTGCAAAATGTACAGAGTGACTTGTGTGTCCATGACTAAGAGAGAGGTCTTGCTTACTCTGCTGAGTAAAAATTCACATCCCAACCTCACGAGTTCTGATGCAACCATAATTTTCTCCTGGCCTTAAAGTCTCTATATCTGAGCTCTCTCGGGGAAGGTATAATTATTTGGAAAGGTCTCAGAGAGAAAAATAAGACCTCTCCCTGTCAGGCTGACTGATCCCATGAACTGGGTGAAGATTATAGTCTTCACAAGCCCATTCACAGCAGCCTGAGAGATGAAAGTCATGCTTTGAAGGCAAAAACATTCGACAATGGCTGCCCCAGATAAAGCCAGCCATGTTCAAATCAGATGAAGACTGTCCCATTTGATGAAGGATGCTTACCTGAGCCCCTACTAATAAACAATGCAGAGCAGCACAAACGAGCAGTTTACCTCTGATTTTGGCATCTCCCTATCATTATTATTTCACCTTTCCTGGAAGTTTTAATTAAGAGGTTTGATAATGTAGTATTTGATAGGCTGATGAACTCCACAGAGTAGTGGCTCATGTCCCTCTGAAACTTACGCTATACCCACTTTCTCCCTCTTTCATAGCCTAATAAAAAGAAATCACCAAATTCCCGAGGCTAAATTCTTCTTGCATTTCTTTTTCTGTACACATCTTACAAGCCAGAGTTTGTACGCCATCACATTTTGCAGCTTTAAAAAGAAAGAAAGGAAAAAAAAGAAAGAAATCGGACAGCTAAGGGGAGTTACTATGTTCCAAAATTTCAACATCTCTGACCCCTGCACTATGAATTGGTTCAAACCTCTCTCACTCTGGGAAAAACATAATTCACTCTCTTGGAAAGTTTATTGTCCATGGGATTCTACTGTTTCTGAGTGGAATAAAGATTTCTAGGTCTATGCCATGAGAGTTTTACCTATAGAAGACTTCTACACATTTTCTAAGAGAAAGAGACACTTGACACAGAGGCTTTATATAATGGAGTGTTAAAAAGCAGCATTCAAACTATGCAGCCAAAAGGCTGTATGAAAAATGAGGTAGATTGTGGAAAACAATCTACAGGTTTGGGTGTCAAATGGACAGAGACAAACAGGCAATTTCCATTAACCATTATTATATGAAAGTAGAAAAAACACAGCCTCTCCTTTAGAAAGAGATTCTGCTTTGATCCCAAGTCAGCTCAGCCCTTACACTTTATCCTCCAAGAAAGCCTCTCCCCTAAGCTCAACTGTGCTATTTGAAGGGTAGGGTACAATTATCCCATAAGACCAACTATTCTGCTCCACAGAAGGATACACCTGGAGAGGATCTACACTCATGTTTGTCATGGGCACCTAGCATAAATAGTGAAATCAAAGGATTTTGGATAGTTAGGCCAATCAACCACCTGCCACCACAACCAGGAGAACATAACCACCTTTCCTTCACTATGGAAATGTGAAACAGTGACATGGTCAGACAAGGTTCTAGGTCTTTGATACATTTTGCAGGTCTATGTGACTTAGAAGCCTTACAACTTCCTTTCCTAGATGTTCAAAAACCTTCTTACATTGCCCAAAATCCACAGGCACACTGAGGGAAATCTCCAGATTTGGTGCCAAAAAGTCGTGTTTTAAATGTGGGAGTCTAAAGCTGTTTAGAGAGATTTGCAGAAGGACCGAGCCAATTTGAAAATCCCATGAAGTGTCTATATCCACTGCAAGGTGTGGAAATACTGCAAATCCAATCCATAGATATTTTGGGCCTGGATTCCAGGTACTTTTAATGATGCACAAGAATTTCTATGAGAATTTGACTCTAAGATATATACATCATGTTTTGCAATTGGAAGTCAATTCGTAAGTCATCCAAGTCCTTTTTATTTTTAACCATTGAAAATAAGAGCCTCTGGTTCCTTAATATTATGATCTTTTTTGGCTGTAAGGACCAGGCACTTCTTCAACTATTCACAGATTCTGTAAATCAGCACTTCTACATGTTCACACACACACACCATCATCTGGCATGTAGTACAGCGTTAAGAATCTGATTTAAGCCCCAAATCCTAGATTCAACTATAGAAGACTACTGCTGGATTTTCTCTTTCTCTCTGAATTCAATTCTTGGGCCTTCACATGGTGGAGAGATGTTTGGAAAAGTGGCATCTGAAATGGAGGACCTTGGAGACAGGAACTAAATTTGTTTAATCATCTGCTTTTAAGACACTTTTAAGACACTCTCCCAGTTTTGGAGGCTGATGCTTTGGAAATGCAAAGGAAGAGTCACAAAGCAGATTTTTAGCAAACTGCAGATCCTGGGCTCTCACCACTCAGTAGAAAGAAACTGGCTCCTCAGAGACTGAATCAAAGCAGAGTCTGAATCATCTTTTCTCCCAACGGTTGCATAAGGAGACTGGTCAGAGTGGCTGGCTCTGCACAAAGACTGTGTTGTAGGCTTAAGTAGTTCTCAGAAGGGTTGAAAAATAGGAGGTCTAACGATCATAACTTTGTCACTGAAGCACTGGGCAGTTTCTCTGTGTTACAGTAAATAGGTATATAACAAAGAAGCAGGAGGTTTGCAATTATCAAAAGACTTGTACTCGTCTGTACAAGACACCACTGTTATCAGACAAGAAAGAGGTACAAACATGGAGACGTTCAGCAATAGCACTGCAAGATACATACTTTGGATTGAGTATATAACATTGATGATGACCAAAACCAAGGGAATATTTAGTGTTCGGGTAAAGCAACCAATCCCTTCAAGTTAGATGCCTTTCTCCCCTCAATGACCTGCCCAAAGCAAGCAAAGCCTGAGGGCATAACTCACCAGTAAAACCTGTTTGGAGTGACCCGCTCATGCATGAGCTGCCATTTTCTTCCAAAGTCCATGGAGCTGTACAGCTGAAAGACAGAGAGAGAGAGGAAGTATAAACTTTGAGGAAGAAGAGGAAAGACTGCTGCCAAATAAAGTATTAAAATCAGCTCAGATTAAAGAACAGGAATGGAATGTCCTACACAGTTTTCGATCAGCCTCGCTGCCAGGGAAGGCTAATAAGGCAATCTCCTCCCCTCCCATTTAACCCAGACTGAGCTGCTAAGACTCAAGCAGGTTGGCTCTTCCAAAACCTTTTCAAACATTTTTGTGCTTCCTGATTTCAGCTGTCAACACATTCACTTTGGCGGCCATATGACAAAGCTGGCAGTCCCCCTGGCTTTTTCAGCCCAAGAGGAAGCACGTGATTGATGACATGTAAATTCCTAACATTAAATAGAATGAAAGACAAATTAGATTAGTTAACATGACTATGATGTGGTAGGTAGCGACTCTATACTCAAGGTCATACTGCAATTCATTTTATGGTGTGGATTATATCTCTCCTGTGTGGGAAAGAAAAGGAAATTGTTTCTAATTTACAACTTCTATGTTCAGAACAAGATCTGAATTTTGAGATAAGTTAGAAATCAATGTGCTCATTAGTTAAACATTAGAGACAGTGAAGTGGTTCTTCTTGAAAGCCAAATTTTCAATCTAATGATCGTTTTGAGTCTTTCTGGCTAACAAATGGTGCAGCTGTAATGTAACCAAATTTCCATGCAACTCCACACTAAGTCTCAGACATAGGTTTGCTTCATACATACTCGGCTTAATACCACAAACACCATTCTCCATATAATCAATTTATCACCCACAATCCACTCACTCATGATCAAAGCATACGTAAGCTCCTTTTCTCCAACTCTGAGCAAGTTTGGTTCTTCAGAAAAAAAATACACTTTGAGAAATAACTACTCTGCTTTACAACTAGATCACAGAGAAATAAATAACTGGCGGTGTTTTCAACAGGATTTCAAATAAATTTCATCTGAAATAAATTATGGCTTAGTAAAATAAGGGTTGATTGCAGGCTAAGGAGGTAGATAACAGAGCTGAGAAACTTAAATGTTTGTAATATCCAAATTTAGGTCCTTAATGGGAAAACGATATCATTTGAGTAAAGGTTTTGCATTTGATTTGATTTTGAGTAATTGGATTTACAAATTGGAGGCAGGTCCATGTTCAGATTAGAAGGGTTCACAACCTAGTGATGTGTACTATGGCACAGCTATGATGGATGGCTAAGTGTGACTGGGAAGATAAACTATATGTGCTCGCACTGAATATTAAACTTTCTTGGATGGGCAGTATCTTTGACCACAGAGATCCAGCAGCCACATCAGAGCTGGACCACAGAACAATTTACAAAGGTGATTGGAAAGGGCTGTTTGAGCAATGTCCAGAGCCTGAGGCAGCTGATTAATTTTTACTGTGTTTGTACTCAACTACACAACCAAACCACTGTATAGCTAGCAAAAGGAAACTCAAAAACTGAAATTCAGATCCCATCAAGTATCTAATGCAACTGGTATGTGTAAAGACAAAAGTACCAGTCCTTTGCATCTTTGCCAACGGGAAGTCCAGTTTCTGCCAATGACAGCTCAAGCTGCCAGTGAATAAAGCACATCAGGGGAAAAAAGAGGGAAGCAGGCATCCTCCAATCTTCATGTCAAAATGGGCTCCAATTATGTAGACTTCACTCCAACCAACATCACTGGGCTTGTGGTAAGAAATACTAGGAAAGATTTTCTGCCCCATGTTCTTCAGGAGATCAGACATGATCTGAATATTCTGACTTGACAGCATTTCTTTGGCACTGTCACTAGATAAGGTAAGATACTGCACTAAAAGCCCACGTTATCGGGGCTTGCTCTGCTTTTCTGGTCAACCAATCACAGTGACAGTCTAAAAAAATACAGTAAAGAATCCTCTGCCCCAAAAGGAATTCTCTGTAGATACAAAATAAAGCCTTGTTTATCTTTTTTTAATTAAAGGAGCCAGGAAAAGAAAATTCCTTTTCCAAATTTGAGGACAGGCTTATGAAGTCAACATCAAGGCCGTACATCAAGAAGACAAATAGCAAATGTTTATCCAAACAGCATCATATCCTTCCTTCTGAAGGAACATCCAGATTTTTAGAAACAATAATTGAAAATCCACACTCCAAGAGTCAAAACTGTACAGTGCTACAACTCTGCCTTGACGTTAGCATGGTGCCTGCCAGCAATATTCCATGAGTCATTTGACATGGTTTTACCCGTACAAGGACCTCTGCACACAGACTGAGCTGCATCAGGTGCATCAAACAACTTGGCTATCCTTTCCATTTCCTGACTGCGGGTACGACTTGCAGATTGAGCCACGATGCTGTACAAATCACGGGCTCCAGGCAGCTTAGCCTCAGTTAACTTCCGTTCACAAGCAAGTGCAAGTGGAACTATTATCCGTACTGTATTCTGCAATGGATTAACCATTCTCACCATGAGAGGAAAGGATTAGCAAAATACATCCATTCCCTTAGATTCTCTTTTATCTTTTGCCCCTAGCATTTCCTTTTCTTTTGCAGCTGCATAACAGCAGTAGCCACAGATAGCTCAGTGGCATGAAGCACAGTCTCTTTCTAACTACTCATGTCTCCCACAGTGTCTCATTCAGGGAGCATCCTTCTCTCTATCAAGCTAAAAACCAGCGACCAGCTACTGAGTACTTTTTTCCCCCCCTTCTTTCTATTAAAGCTCAGATTGACTGATGGTAGAAGGATTAAATTGAACTTGCAGCCTTTAGGTGATTTCAGATAAAAAGATAAAGAGGATATTATTCAAGAACTTTTATTTATTTATTCACCTACTTATTCTAGGTGTGCACTTTGAATTTTAACCAGATGATTGAGTCTTAAAGCTGTATGACAGAACAAATTCCTGAAAGGGCTCTCTGGCCCAGTTCACTTTTATAGTATTATTTACAGATGCGAATGTAAAGGTTAATGTTGAATTACTAAATAAAACATACAATAAAGAGTTTTCTAGTACGCATTAAAATTGAATATATATATATACTTTCTGTTCATCTCCCTTCACAGGAGAAGAGATGCTTTTAGAAGAGACAACAAATTTAGTGGCAAGTACAGCAGATTTCAAGAGTGATTAATTTGTCCTAAGGCTGAATACTAAGCAATGGAAAGAAATGAGGTTTGTTTAGTGCCAAGATTTTCCCTTTTTAAAGCTCTGCTCTGGCTCTTTAGTGACAAGTAATCTCTGGCATTTCCACCTCCCAGAGCACTCCAAAGTGTTAGTTTAAGAGGAATGGACTTCAGTGTACCATGAGGGTGTACTGTGAGGGTATGCCCTTTCTGCTACTCCCTTGTGTTATTTGGCCTAGTCTGATGAATGAAAAATTAAGACCGTTACAGGTCTTTATGTTTGTATGGGCTGGTCTTGTGCCTTGACACAGCTAAAGAGTGGCATGCAGAGGACTTGACTAAGGAGCAATTCAGAAGCAGAATGCAAACAAGAAGGACAAAGTCCTGACTCAAGGCAAGGGTGACAAAATTCAGTTTTTAACACAAAAATAAACTCAGAATCCTGCAGCTACCACAGAGGCACCTCAGTAAACACAGTCAGAGCACTCAGCCAATCCCAGCTACCTCTGCACCTATTTGAGCAGACAGGTTCCAGGTGTCTCCTGAAAGCTGAGGTGTTTTTGAGAACAAACACACAATGTTCAAATTCCCTACTGAGCCCATCTGAATGATGCTTATGAATCTCGTCTATCCTTGCAGCTAGGCATGACCCTAGAATTTCTGCTTGCCTGCAGACTGGTGTGCGGCACTGCCACAGGGCAGATGGGATACAGGAAGGTGAAGGGGCCAGCATTGCATGTCAAAAAAATATACCTTTTAATGTGCTTTCAGGCCTGATGAAGCACCTAAAGTATTACTGAATGTGCTGGTTTTGGCTGGGATAGCATTAATTTTCTTCATAGTAGCTAGTATGGGGCTATGTTTTGGGTTTGTGCTGAAAACAATGTTGATAATACAGGGATGTTTTCGTTATTGCTGAGCAGTGCTTACACAGAGTCAAGGCCTTTTCTGCTTCTCACCCCACCCCACCAGCGCGTAGGCTGGGGGTGCACAAGAAGCTGGGAGGGGACACAGCCGGGACAGCTGACCCAAAGTGACCAAAGGGATATTGCATACCATATGACGTCATGCTCAGCATATAAAGCTGGGGGAAGAAGAAGGAAGGGGGGGACGTTCGAAGTGATGGCGTTTGTCTTCCCAAGTAACCGTTACGCGTGAGGGAGCCCTGCTTTCCTGGAGATGGCCTGCCCATGGGAAGTAGTGAATTAATTCCTTTGTTTTGCTTTGCTTGCGTGCGCGACTGTTGCTCTACCTATTAGACTGTTTTTATCTCAACCCATGAGTTTTCTCACTTTTACCCTTCCGATTCTCTCCCCCATCCCACCGTGGGGGAGTGAGCAAGCAGCTGTGTGGTGCTTAGCTGCTGGCTGGGGTTAAACCATGACACTCTGAAAGTATCACCCTGGTCACACTAGCAGGATCCAAGAGCAGCTCTGCTTTCACACTTGGCTTTGAGGTCACCCCAGCTCAGCAGTATAGGTGCAGTCTTTGAAAATGGGTACTGAGCACTGGGGAAAATCTGCCTATGCTCAGGAGCCTAGTTAAACCTACCATTAAAAAAAGGCCGTACATCAAGAAGGTAAATAGCAAATGTTTATCCAAACAGCATCACAATGCTCCACACTAAAGGATCGTAGCACCAGACATATCACATCCACCAACACAGTCCTGTGTTTTACCAAGAATACACAATCTGTTCGAGGAAAGACCTTGGCAGCCAAAGTGATATACAACTTTATTTCACCACAGGCCAGAACTTTAACTCATGCTTGTCTTGCTCAGCACAACTCTGAACCATAAGGATATTACATACCACAGGCAGAATGCTTCTTCTTCAAACTCTAAGAACACTTGCAACATTTTATTTAACACCAGCATTGTTTCCAAGATAAGCAACAAGCCCCTTAAAGAGGGAGTTTTATCCCTGGTATCAGATTCTATGCCACGAACACGTGCAACATGCCAGAAACAGAGCCAGAACTACAGAGCTGGAAAGGAAGGAGTTACACACATATTCATGCACGCACAGTGTTGCATATGAAAAATGTCTCCGTGCTGTTGCAATTCTCCAGTACAAACTTACAGGGTGACACACGCCGCTGGCTTGCTTGGATGATCATGTTTGGGGCTGGGGTAATTTGTTTTGGGTGTTTTGTTTATTTTCCCAATGAGAACTAGCAAAAAAATACAAAAGGATGATTTTGCTCAGGAAGTCAAGCTTCTCAGAACTGGAGCAGCATGAGAAACTGGCCTGCTTAAACTCCGCTTATGGAGAGAGGGGAGAATAACGAGCAATGAAGGAAAAATATGGAAACCACAGGAAGAGATTCAACCCCCTCATGTTAGTCATCCATATCCAAGCTAGTCACCAAGGCTCATTTTTAGACAGGCAAGAAAGAGGCTCGAAACAGGCACTTCTAAAGCACAATTCCCATACTAAGATACACTTCTAAAATTGCATATTATTCATGCCTTAGAAGCCTCCATTTCTCTCCATAGACACTAAAAGAAGTCCACAGTGACTAGTGCAGAAGGAGATAACCCCACCGCAGATAGATGATGTAGTTGAGATGGATTTCATGTTAGGTTCCCTGTTCCCAGGTTGACCTGCTTGGTCTTCATGGGAGAAGCAGGCAGAAGACTCAACATGAGCTGAAGAAATGCCAAGCATACAATAGCCTGGATACACTTTACCACAGCAAGAGGCACGCTGAAGATGTCATGTATAGATTGAGAAGCAATAGACAACCGACTAAAGAAATTTAGAGAGCTTTGATATTTATAGACTTTCTTGCTCAAACACAGAAGAAGAATTAGGGCATCAGGAACATACATAAAAAGCTTATATCCAAATAAAATCAAATACTCTTTGTTGCTATGAAATCTGGTCTATTGGCCTGAGCAAACATCTGGAGAGAATCTCAATAGTTTCCTGTCTGCCAGCCAACCCTGGAGCGAATTTGGAGCTTGCAAATAATGGTGTCAGATAAAGTGAGGAAGAACAGCTGGACTATATGTACTTAAAGGAACAATTCGTTTATTACACACAAAATTATACGTCCCCCAGACAATACATCCAGCTGATGATGGAAAGATGCATTCATATTAATCCAGCAGGGTGAGAGTCGGCCTAGTGGTATTTACTGGGCAGCAGCTGACACATGGTAACATGATGGAAGAGGAGGAACAAATTAGCCTGGCCTGCCATGTCCTCAGAAGAGCACGATCCCAAGCAGTAGTTTGGATTGCTTACATGAAAAGATGGCTCTGATCCCAGAAAAGCACAAAAGCAAACTAACACCTTCTCAGCCAGAGCTGGTGGGAAAAATCTACAAGATGTGTGGAGGGTTCCTGCCAAAAAATCAAACTGGGACAGAAGAAAAATAAAATTAGGTCAACATTTCTGTAGGAAATTGGACTGCATGCAAGCGGTCTGCAAAGAGTAACTCAGAAAAGCAAGTCTGTTGCAGGGTCTTAAATTTTCTCTACAGAGGGAAAATGACCACGATCACTGGAAAAAAATTAGAGGCTCGGAAGCTGAGAAAAGTTGTAAACCACTCAGAAAATTGCAAGACGTGTCTTTTCTCTACACTTCTGTGTTACAGATGAAATTACAAAAAGAGAAGAACGTGCTATCATTAACATGTCAGAAAGTTCATTCCTAGAAGGAAAATGAACCGGAGGAAAAACTCACAATACTTTTCAACCTTGAGAGTACAGAACATAGAAACCATGTCTGACAACTGCCAGAGATGACCCATCACATGGAAGAAGAGAGCCACATGCAACAAATTCAAACTGCAGTGAAAATGTTTCCAGAGATGACAACATCAACATTTTTTCTAAAGGCACACTGAGCAGCTGAGTACTATAGGAGAAACACTTTGCAAGATCTTGGAACAATAGCCTGTATAGGACAAATGGATGGTCCTCACTTCACCCACTGCAAAGAAAGGTGTTTTTTCCACACCTAAAGTTAGACATAGGAAGGATTTAATAAGGTTGCCCTTACTTAGCAAAAAAAAAAACACCAAAAAAACAAAGGAGTCTGCACCATAGGAGATAACTGCTCCAGCAAGTGGAAGCGTATGAGTAATAATTGCATTTCTCCCTGTTATCTTACATTTCTTACATTTAACTCTAAAATAACACCTACCCCTACTCAACCACTGTAAGACTACTCCTGACAGTCAGATCCATCTAGTCACCATGCTCTCCACTTGTTGAATTTAGCACAGAAACTCCAAGCTGCCGAAGTATTGAAGACTTTTTTTCTGTTTCATTGTTTTGTCATTTGAAAATGGTGTCTCTTTCCTTCAGCTCCAGCTGAATCTCTGAGACTATCTCAGGGATTATTTAGTAATAGTACTATCAGGATAGTACTATTTACTATCTCCCTATAACTCCTCATTCATACAAATAGTAATCAGATCCCCAAATCCCCAAGGAATTAAAGCTGGGATAGTAAACTCCCAAGTAGCCAAGACTGACCCAAAGATGTCCAACCAATACTCACAACACACAAGCCATTTCCCCTTACTAATTTTTCCATTTAAGTTGTGGGCTTTGTTTACACAGAGTTGTAAAAACTAGTAATTGTAATGAAAACAAATGGACCAGTTTATCTCTCTGCTTTGATTTTCTTTCCAGGTGATTAAAGGCTGCACCAAGAGACCTCATTGCAGCCCAAGGTTCTTCTCTAGCATGGTACAGCCATGTAAAATTGTGGTTTTCCTCCTTCTCGTAGCCCCACATGCTAAATCCACTGTTGGAGACCCCCTACGACAGTCCTGCAGCCGTCAGTTACCCTCAGGCGCTGGCATGGCGTGCCTTTGGGAGCAGAGCAAACTGCGAAGCCTCACCAGAGCAGAGCAACAAAAGAAAGATGACTGAATCAAGAAGAATTGGATAAGAAGACAGACAGGATAGATTTGGTGTAGCCATGAAGACAGCAGTTGGTACTACAGAAACATGCCTTACTTCTATATCACATCTTCCATCTTACCTTCCTCGCCTATCTTCCATCCCTCCTTTTTTGAGGACACATGGATACCTCTCTCTTTCAGAGCACCAGTATAATGTTTAAGCCGTGGTGTGTATGCAGCCCCCTTTCTCAGGTTCTCATGTGAGGCAGGATATGTTACTTGCAGCATAATAGGGACAGGACTCAGGTCTAACATGCTTCAGTTGGGTGGCTGAAACCAGGTCAGGAGCAACCCTTGTCATGGAAGGGGCTTTATTACTCACAGTAGGAAAGGCTGCATTCAAGGAAAGATTCAGGGCCTTCCTGATTCCTCTGTTCGACCATTCCCCTTAGTCTGGGCCTTAGTGAGACACCTCTGGAGTGTCAAGCAGAGCAGTTACCATCAGGGGACACAAAGGCTAATGTCACCTTCAAGCTGATGACCACCTCAAGAACAATGATATCTGTACTTCTTCCTTTCACCTCCTCCCAGGGAAATACCTGTCCTTGCCACCTTGCTTTGCTGGGGCTTCAGAGGAACCAAGATCTGAAGCTTGGAAGTGCTTCTGGACATTAAGAGAAGGGAAAGAAGAGCTTCTTGCTCTCTTCTCTTGCCACAAGCTGTTGGAAATCACAATTCAGGTAAGGCATCCTTGACAGCTCCACACTAAAGAACCTAAAAATAAATCCTGCTTCCCAAGCCAAAAGATTTGTGTAACAGCTGGTGGAAGTGAGCTCAGGAGAAAGAAGTCTACCAGCACCATATTTATGGGCTTTGTTTACACAGAGCTGTAAAAACTAGTAATTGTAATGAAAACAAATGGACCAGTTTATCTCTCTGCTTTGATTTTCTTTCCAGGTGATTAAAGGCTGCACCAAGAGACCTCATTGCAGCTCAAGGTTCTTCTCTAGCATGGTACAGCCAGATTGTCTTAGGCATGGGAAGACAATGTGTCCACAGACTGCTGCATGTCTGAGACTCACCAGAGCTGCTCATTTGCCTACAGATGTACAGTAGAAGGGGCACTGGAAGCAGACTGGTCTAGACAGAAATTAAATACTAAATGCATTGCCATCATCTGTCTCATACAGAGAGGAAAAAAAAAAAGTATCAGAAGCTGGGAAGTTCTCTTTGCACTTTAAAATCTAATACTGAAGTATTTCACATGCTGGCTGGCAAAAGTAGGTCTTCGGACAAAAGAAACTCAGACTCCACCGCACTATTATAAGAAACTGGTCAAGGATCTTCTGCACAAAGGCCAAACACTTTGGAAATGCTTGACTTCATGTTGTAACTGTATAGATCAACCCAGACCTGGCTTATAAAGAAACTAGGTAGGTTAAGACAACGCACTGATGTCGTGTTTCATGGTTTTACAGTTTAAAAAAATGCTTTCACCTCATGGGTCCACTCACAGCACTGCAGTTTTCTTAAACCTGATGCTCAAAGCAAGAATTCCCTCTCTCTGCTTTTCCACTTCAACTCCAAGAAAAAAAGGAAAGTGGATTAAACTGGTGAAAAAAAGTCCACTCAAAAACCTTCACATTTCAATTTCTCTGAAGCCTAATTGGTACTGAGCATACTTAGCCAAAAATGTGCCATTTCTGCTGAGAGCACAGCATATCTTTTTGCTTTTCTACTGCATGACTGGTCTGTAGTGGAACAAGAAGTCCAGATACAGCTGCAACAGGAGCAGTGACATAAATGAGTATCACTAAAGAAGTTAAGGCATGTTTCAGTCCTGGGTGAAAAACAGCCTCTCTTTTTCCCACTTTCTCTCCACTCCCAGAAATGCTGGAGTGGCTCAGAACTCAATGAAAAGTACTACTTTCAGATTTTTTTTCTTAACCTGAAAATCTGGGAGAAAAACATGTTCACTTTGGTCAGTCAAAACACATTTCAATCATTTCTAAATAATTTAGCTTTAGCAAGTTGCAAAAGGTACTATAAATAGAAATGCCATTTTGAGGGAAGGCTAACTTTTTTGATTGCTCGTTTATTCCTTTCTTCATGACATTTTAACCACTTCAAAACCAGCTCTAGAGTCTGGGGGAGGGCTAAAGTTGAGCGATATGTTGCCACTGACCCCCTCCCGATGAGTATTTTGTTAACAAGCCTCACTGAAAACTAAAGACATTAAAGGGGAAAAAAAACAGAAACAAAAAAAACCTACTTCCAGAGCGTGAGAACAGATTGAGACATAACAGACAAGGCAAGCAACATGCCATGCAGGGGGACAGTTTCCCACATCAGTGATGCAGAGCAGAGAGCAAGACTAGACATGGAAAGGGGCAGGGATGCAAAACAGGGAAGAGAGGGGCAATACTGGGACTGTGAGGAGATCAGAACTGGATGGAGGTGGCAGAGCTGCCACCTGCTACCAGGGTCTACAAGGTGTGCCAGGAGATATCTTTACCAGTATTTCTTCCACTGGCATCCAATAGGCTCAGCCACAGGCAGAGAAGGGTTGCAGGATGCTCCTGTTGTCCCCAGCTGCTGCTTCACTCCCTTTTTCCCTAGGATCAGCTCTTTAACAGTGACAAAAGACTGAATCAGCTCTAATGGCTGCTGACTTTTCTCCCTCCAAGCCAGGCTGATCCCTTTGCTCAGCTTCTTCTCAGCTTAAAAATCATCGGGCAGTTTTTGGTCCGAGGTCTGTGCTAACTGGATCCACCAACCACGTGGATATAGCCAATGGGGCCCTGCAGGTCAGCCTGCACCAAGGAGCTCTGTGCCCTCCCAGTCCAAGAGGAAAATCTTGTTTGCTCCTGGGAGTACCACACTGCAGCCCTTTAGAAGCCCCTTCTTATGCTCCGTCAATGCTTACACTCCAAAAGTTTAACAATAAGGAGAAATAAATGGGAACCACATGTCTAATGGGAAGATTTTTCATTTAAATGTGCTTTATTGTGTGATATATGCCTTTAATTACAGTGCAAGTGTCTGGGTACATTTGTTGCTATTACAGGCCAATGTTTCATGTTTATTGAGCGTAAGACTACAACGGGCAAAGCAGGGGAGGCTCAGACATTAGCCAGTGGGACATAAAGCAACAATCACATGCTTGGCTCTTCCTCTTCTTCCTTTATAAACCCTGTGGCACTATCTGTAGGGTAACCTCTATATTATGCAGAACAGGATGTAATGGAAGAGGGTTTTTTTCAGACCGGTGAAAGAAAGAGATTACACATCACCAAAACACCTTCCAAATTCATATAAGATTTTGCTGGGTTATGTATTTACATGGAAAAAACAACATTTCTGAAAGTGTATACTATACCTGGGCATTAATGAAAAGGGTTTGAAACTGCACTCAGAACAGCATTTTATTCTGAGATGTAACTGTTGCTCATGTAAAAAATTTCACATGGCTTGAAAGAAATAAATATTAATTTGGGCTCAAGCAGAACATATAATTTTGGCAAAATTAAAGCAACGTATTTTGCTCCAGACTAAATTGTATCTTATTTAACACACACACCTGCCACCCAATTCAGCTTCAGTTTTCCATTCGTCAGCATTTTCATGGGTAAGGGAGGTTACTCAATATAGTTCCCAAGTTATGTGACCCATCACCCTGCAGACACTGAGCAGACACATACCTGAAACTAATCTAGCTCACACGGGTGAAAATGCTGTAATGTAAAGCTGCTCCCACTTGAGGCCAGCCCTGGCAGAAGGTACGTGTCCACCCTCCTCATACAGTTCTCATTTCACCAGCTGAAGTGCAGCAAACTTCACAAGTGCTTCAAACCTGCACCTGTGTTGTTCAAACCTTTGCAGTGGTGTTGTGCAACTCTATTTCTTCACAAAGTCAGAGCAATCTCACAAACTGTCTACATTCTTCTACACCGTTCACCCTACGAGGACACTGTGCCCCTCAGCCTGAGGCCATTGGTTCTGTCAGGGATTTATGATGCAAAGAAGGGATTGGTGCAAAATGTTTAGTGACCACTAAATCACACCTTTCCTAAAAGAGGAAGTCAGCCAGGATCTTACCAGATTTCCAAAGCTGACAAGTAGCTCTTGTCAGCCTCAGGAAAAGTGAGAAAACAACAGCACCGCACCAGCCCATTGTGCCAAGCTCATTTCCTATAGCACCCATAATCAGGGTGAGCAAAGGTTGAGCTATACAAAAGATATACTTTCTGATGATTGAGGAAGCTTGTGGCTGGGCACTGAATAAATACAGGCTGCTCCAATTAATCCCACTCTAATCCACCCTTCTCTGCTGCCAGAGACCATTGCAGCCTCTCTGCACGCACGCACGTAACAAAGCTGTGAAGCTGGAGGGGTTTGCTCTGCTCAGTGGCATCAGCACATCAGCCTAGCAGGTCCACAAGCCAGTGCTACATATTCAGAGCAGCTAAACCCTTTGCTCTCCATGGCAGAGGTTTCACTGAGTGTGAGGCAAAGATGCATACACCAAGAAATGCATCACAGGCGCACGTGCCAGATAACTTGGAGGGAAGTCGGGAAAAGGTAATAACAAAAGTGACCCAAGGAGGGACATTCCAAGAGTTGAATGTGCAGAATTTCTCCAGGGATTGTAAAAAGGAAACACAGAACTGTCTACTTGTATGTAAATGGCATAACACCAAGGAAATGGGAACCTTTGAAGGCTGGCATAGGTGAGAAGGCAGAGACAGACATTTCTAATCCTTAGAGACCTTTCCTAGATATGCTTCCTAAGGCAGTTCAATGCAAGCATTGCAAATACTAATTTTAATAGTTTCCTTTCCATTTTATCGCTGGTGTCTATTACTTCCCATGGCAATGTAGTCTTCAAAGGGACCAAAGGGCTACAGTCTCAGCTCCGCCTGCTAAGAGATTTGTAAGTCAGGAAGGAAGGATGGCACAACTGGCATTTCACTGCATTTACTCTAGCTGGATTCTGCTTCTTGGGCCTTACAGCTAGCATCTATAGGCTGACACAACACACCATGCTACCTCCAACTCTTTTGGTCATGGATATGCCCCCAATGCCATCCTGAAAGGCTTCTGGGAAGCTACAGTGGATGAATGGCCATTGCTTAGGAAGTGTACAGGTCCTGCACCAGGAGGAATCCCTCTCTGGACAATTCTGGTCCCTGCACACAGGGTCCTATGCTGCCTGGGACCAAGGACAGATACTGGACCAAACTGGCCCAGAGAAAGGCCCATCGTAGTTAATGGGAGTCTTGTGTCCCCCAAAAGAGAACACAGATGCTGCCCATAGGACAACTGTGACTATGAAATAAATTCTATGAGTAAAAAGATTATAAAACCAAGTTAGAAAACTTCAACTTCTAATAGTGTTGAAGATGTAGGTTTAGCAAATATTATCTCCTACTTGAACACCCTAGCTCTTGTACCATCTTCCACAATTCATTCTTTCAGGCCATCTTCATTACCACAGGCTTGTCATATCCTGTCCTATAATAAATCAAAAAACTAAAATTTAAAATGAAATGGCCCATACATCTTGATTCATTGGATGCCTCAAGTGCCAAAGGAAACTTGCTTCCATGAGCTTGAACATATAATATAAAGAAGCTCACAGTTCCTTTCAGCCTTACTCTCCTACTCCCCAGTCAGCTCTGGTCTCCAGCAGGGGCTCTGCTAGCCTGAAGATGTTCTCCAGTACTGCTCTTATAACACTCTTAAAATCCTGTGAGGTAATTCAGTCCAGCTCTAACTAGCCAAATTTCTCCTTGGCTAGATTCCCTGGCAATCCATGCATTGACA
>NW_008825155.1:1430395-1437299 GCF_000699105.1 Pygoscelis adeliae | reverse complement strand
CTTACACATGCACCTATCTCTACACACACACAGAGCCAAGCCAGAGATCACATGTAGAAAGGGGTTTCAAATCTGGGAAGTTCCAGGGGAATATCCTTTCCTTCATCCTGAATAGCAAGTGCTCTCATGGAAGACAAGAGATGGTGTCCTCCCTGCACTTCACAGTGATTCAGTCCATCCTGATCCAAACGTGCAGGGGAGACTGACAATACCATCTACACCCCAGCATGAAGGGCAACATATGGATGTTTACAGGAGGAACCCAAATGAACAGCATCACTGTAAATGCCAGCCACCATCAGGAACAATTTAGCTTGACAGTTGTAGCAGAAACTGTCGCTGCATTGAGGCATCACTGCCAGAAAAATCACCAAATGAGAAACTCGCATGTTTCAGGGATCCCTAGGGCTGCCGGGCATACACCATTTACACTGTCATCTCTGAATCATCCATCAGCCGGTTCCTGCAATCAAACAGTGGAAAATTGTACCTTTGGAATAAATAAATCTGCAATCGCAGATCATGCAAGAAAAAGGAAGCTCTTATCTAACCCCTCTCAGGAGCTCTCTAGGTTTCTATTTATTCTGTGATGTCTATATTTAAGCTATTTATCCCATTTAATTCAAAGTCTACCTTCAATCCACCTTATGGAGCAGGGTGAAGAAAAAAAGCCCCCACAAAAACCAAACAATAAGGAGACCCAATCCAAGGCAACAACTAGAGTCAACAACAAGTCACCAAACTTGATATAATGTAACTTTAATTCCTGAAGTTAACCAATGTTCACAGTGATGGTACAGCATAATTCATAAGATAAGGGAAGGCTGCAGAGGAAAAATAAAGCAGCCTTCTCCAGGCTGTCACTAGAGAAAAAACACAACTCATCTGGCTAGGGAACATCGGACTCAATTTTGCAGCAGAACTTTCAGGTTTGTCACATTTGTGCTGGTGGGTATGCATGCATAACTCTTGTGAACTTGCATAGAGATCTGAGGAAATCAACTGGCCTGAAGCAAGTGCTGTGTTAGTCAGAGCACAAAAGCAGAGTCCTGTTTTGGCAGCAAAACTTTTGATGACATTATTGTTCTCTTACTATATGGCAGGAAAGTCCCCTTGGGTACAGTATATTCTGCTAACATGTTATTTGTACGTGCTGTTATCTCTTGAACACTGCAAGTATAAAATGCTACCAAATCTACATTCAGATGGTTTATGATCACTGAACCTCTGGCAGAAATGAGATACCCAAGGTAGGAGACTGTGGGAAGGATCAGGTTTTCCTCCTTTTGCACTACAGAATCCCAAGGATTTTCTATAAAGCTTTAAGTTCTGTTGTTTGTTTGTTTTATCAATTGTCCTCTCAAAAATATCACCCTTCATTTTGGTGCCTCAGCTCCTCCTTTCATCATACTCACAATACTTCGGATGTCCCAAAATTTTACTGCACCATGCCCTAACTTTCATTTTATAGCCACCCATGGTCCTATAAAAAGGAATTGAATACAAACCCAAAGAATTTTATTACACTGGAAGAATTTCTTGTAACTGCCACAAAACTGTTGTGGGGCTTCTACTGCAAAAATTCAAACATGTACACAAGCTTGTGCACACCCCATACAAACTGGCCACCAGTCTTCTCCCAGACAACCTATATGGAAGACCAGATTGAAATACGCACCAAAACGCAACTGAAGACATGCCACATTTGCAATGATGAATAAAGATGTCTCTTACAAGCATAAATGGCCTGCAGCAGAAGAGCGCTAGAATCAGGAGATTACGACAATCTTAGCTTTTTTTGCCCTTTTTTTTTACTTTAAAGATAAAGCTTCTAGTTTTATTAACTGTGAGGGAGCATTTGAAAAACATGATTCCTAACCTTTCCTCAGTCACAGAAGCATCAAGAAAAATATAAGAGAGGACAAGAAATTATTTAAACACCTTCCTGATTTTTTCTCTGCCAAACTCATGACTTTCAAAGGACCTATTCATGACTTCTAAAAGCTTGTGATTGCTAGTTCTGAGGTGCTAGACCAGAAAACCCAGGCACTGGCCTCCTTTTTCACCACTGAAGCAATGAGCATGAAAAGCTGAAACACACATTGGGTTACCACTGAGCGTATGGGACATTTGAATCATCTGTGCCTACTGTGGGGACAAAGGACTTACAGCTGTTCTTCTGGCACCTTTATTCCCCAGAACAATATTGATTACATGCAGTTTCTATCAGAAGGAAAAAAGGAGAAAAAAACAGAGAAAAAAAAAGAAGTAGTGAATTTTCATATGTCAAGGTTGAACAATGGAAACAAATAGTTGCCTTAACATAAGCAATAGCTTGCACACAGGCAGATGAGCCCAGGGACTCTGCATCTCTCAGCAGGCAGATTTTAGGGAAAAAAAAAAACCTGTACACCGGAAGGAGTAAACTACAACTATCTTGTTTTCTGTGGGAACAGAATACCATACATGTTTTCAGGCCAGATCCTCCAGTGATGTAAATCAGCATTTCCCTGCTAAAATCAATGGACCTACAGTGAATTTCAGCTGCTACATATGTGACTGCACACATCTTTTGTAAACTAGCTCAGGTGTACTATTAGATCAGAACACGGTCCATTTACCCACTGAAACCAAGCACTGGAGGCAGAGATGGTTTGTAGTGAGTCAAAAAGGGGAGAGAGAGAGACAGAGAGAAACCTATTTGCAAAGGGCAATCCGAAACAAGATTAGGGCCACATACCAGCTTCCAGTATTACAGAAACCTGTTTCACACAATAGCCACTAAATTATTTGAAATTAAATGTATGACATTTTTAGTATACTGCTGTGCTACAAAGGGCCCTCTCTGCCCTGTGGCACCTGCTGATGTGAAATTCCTATGGGGAGTCCCCACGCCAACCACGCTAGAAGTTTTGCCACAGCCTGAAGCCTGGGGAGAGACGCGGTTGCAAAAAGAGGAACTGCTGTAACATTTCCATAGGGCCACCTGGGCCAAGTGGAAAGGAAAACAGAACATGATTTAGGAAGTCTGGGTAACGTTGCAGCTCTGTCACTGGTTAGCTGGCTAACCTTGCATAGCTCACTTCATCTTCCTGTGTTTCAATTTCCTTTCAGCCTCTCTCACTGCCTCATTGACTCTGCCTCTGTATTGGCAACCATCAAGCTGTGATTTCTGAGCCATTTAAATACCCCTTGCATGACAGTGGTAGGTAACATGGCCAGGACAAGACTGTGGTAACACTGGCACTGCTGGATAAATCAGTGCTGTGGTTTAACCTCAGCCAGCAACTGAGCACCACACAGCCGCTTGCTCACTCTCCCCCGGCCCGGTGGGACGGGGGAGAGAATCAGAAGAGTAAAAGTGAGAAAACTCGTGGGCTGAGATAAGAACAGTTTAATAATTGAAATATAATAATAATAATAATAGAATATACAAAGCAAGTGATGCACAATGCAATTGCTCACCACCCGCCAACCGATGCCCAGCCCGTCCCCGAGCAGCGGCCCTCCCGTCCAGCTTTCCCCAGTTTATGTACTGAGCATGACGTCACATGGTATGGAATGTCCCTTTGGCCGGTTTGGGTCAGCTGTCCTGGCTGTGCCCCCTCCCAGCTTCTTGTGCACCTCCAGCCTTCTCAGTCGGTAGAGCATGGGAAGCTGAAAAGTCCTTGACTAGTGTAAGCACTACTTAGCAACAATAAAACATCGGAGTGTTATCAACATTATTCTCATATTAAATCCAAAACACAGCACTGTACCAGCTATTAGGAAGAAAATTAACTCTATCCCAGCCAAAACCAGGACAACTAGATGATTCCTCCTGGTCATGGCACAAAGGAACCTACTAAGAACAGCACAGTGCAAAAATCACCAGGGCATCCTGGGATTTACAAAATCTAGTTATGCTTCACAGAAGAGTGGTGGAGAGGAAATGTCAGCTCCTCTCTGCTCCTTTTCTGGAGTTTCTCTTTCTTTGGCTCTCAGATATGCATCTCTCAGCTGTATAAAAAGATTTTGATAATATACTGGTAGAGATAAGATATAATAACTGTTAAATGGATGTGACATGCTCAGCAAGAAAGCACTATGCAGATATTACCATTGTAGCAATAAACCCCCACTGAAATCAAGTCACAGATGCTCTGTGTGGTCTAGGGCCAGCCTGTAGAATCTGATGACCTGACTGGGGCCTGCACATCATCAATTGCAACAGAAAGCATAGCTACAAGAGCAGCTAGAAGTAAAACAGCGGCAAAGACTTTGGTTCTTGGCACTGCCAACTATAGCCAAGGCTCTGCATCAGGATCAGGACTGAACACTTCCTAAAGCTTCCCATCCCTGGATGGTTCACATAGCCCTCTTCCCAAGTGCTAGCATTTTTTTTTTAGGTTATGCAAATACGCCAGAGGTTCAGTAGCTGGTAACAGGAAGCTGAAACATTCCTGCCTTGGGGGCAGAACTAAGAGCAAGGGACAGCCTGCTATTCCCACTCCTGACTGCAAGCTCCTGGTCTGGCACACAGAAATGCACCCCCCACAAAGCACCCTCACAGACTGTCCCAGTTCTTGGAGGCTGATGATGTAGCAAATAGTCATGCGCATGCATGGGGGGGAAGGACTGTACCTTCACCTCTCAGTATCATCTATCCAGCTGGCTGCCTCAAGGACACTGGTCTATCCCATCCTAGTCATCATCCATCTTTGAGGACATTAAAGATGAAAGTATTATCTTAAGTAGCCCACTACCATCCTAATGTGCAATACTTCCAAACAGTGAGGTCTTGTCAAGGCAATGTGCAAATACTAATTAATGCCACCGTTACCCAGACAGAAAGAATAGTCCCTGTCAGGCAGACTTCCAACAGTTCTCAGCTGCCTGAATCACTGATGGTAATGGGAGCTGCTGGATCCCGAATCCTTCTAGATAAAGGATGACCCTTCTTGGTTAACAAAACATAACAGCTTCTTAATCGCCACCTTCCAGAAAGCACTCTTGGTCCAAGAGAATTGAATAGTGTCTCTCTGTATTGAGTTCTACATGCCCACGGTCATAATTTCAGGTGCTGGCAGACCCGTCTTCCCCAAGCTATGGCTTTAACGTCCTGAAGCATTAAAGAAAGACAAGAGAACAGCAAAATCCAAGAGAGTGAAACTACCTAAATCCCAACATTAAAAGCCCATACATGACTTGTATGTCTTTGCAGGCTATTTGCAATAGTGAAAGCCTGTCTGTATAACCACTGCACACCCTAATGTGTAAAGGCTTACAAACTTACAAGCCTTAATCCACAAAAGCATTTATGCATAATCTTAATACCAGGCCCAGGCTAAACCATTTGGCTGCTCTGAGGTCAGGGTTGCCTTTTTTTCTATTAAGTTCTACATTCTCTATGTAGTGCTATTCAAAATGAATTTTTGATGACAATTCACACAAGTTTATGTTCATTGCCATAGGCTCCTCTCTGTAACTTCAGCTGTGATATTTTGGGTAAAATTAATCCTGTTGTTCTTTGGCCTGGAATAGTCACATTTCTAAACTCAAGCACCACACGGAGTCAATTCAATGAAAGGGGAAAGGACACCAAACTGAAGTTTTCCATGGTCAGCATCAACAGACGTCTGAGTGGAGTCAACAGTTGACTTGTGCTCTTTCTTCAGTTGAAAGTGGCATCATCTATAATTCTACTCAACAGATTTTAGAGGAGACTTAATGGTGCCATCAGGCCAGGCAAATACTGAGAAAGAGCTTTGAAAAGCAATATGGAACGCAAAGAAAAAGGGCAGGAAGAAAAAAAAGAAAGAAAAAAAAAAGAGAGAAAGAAAGAAAAGGAAAAGGGAAAAAAGGCCAAGGAAACCCTTCGGGATTCATCTAATTTCACTGAAGCAGCCTGGCAGGTAACATCTACACAAATGAATCCTGATAAAGAAAAACAAAAGATTGGGAATTCCATCTTTGCTTGCATGTTGTGTTTGCTCTCTCCTCCAGGGCAAGGGGGTCATTAGAACCTGTAGGCATGATAGCAGGAACTGGGAAACTTAATGCTTTTTGTTGCTTTGATCATATTGGAATCATATCCCATGTAATCCATTTTGCATGCATCCAGACAGCAGCGTTGGTTTCAAGTCCCCTAATCTCAGGTAATACAGCAAATACATCTCAGCAAAGGAAATTACTTTCTTGACAGTCAGTGGAGGCCTAGTCAATACAAATGAGTCTAAGGTACAGTTTACCTCATCCTAAAACAGTCACCTATATTTGCTTCCAGAAATCAATCAACACCATTCAGTGGATCACCACCAACTACGATGTGCAGCGTCGGCATCTGATATAGGTATACACTGCTACATTTTAGATCTCAACAGTCAGGCAAAATAAATCATGCCCAGGGTGTTCTTATCCTTCAAACTTCTTCATTCCTTCATGTTTATTCTCATCTGCTATATTTATAACCACCCCTCGCCCCACTTAGGCTCCCAATAAAATCAATATACAGCCACGATTTAGCGTGGCCCAGGAATAAAGCACAGGATCCTTGCTCTGTTACACAATAAACTAGATTTCTTCAGCAGCAGAGCACATTTAAGCACTGAATGTGTCTCACTCCATTTATCTCTATATTTTCCTTCTCAAAGTAAAACCTGTTCATGAAGTATCTATAACATAAAAAGCAATGGGAAAGTCTGTTCTAGCTAAATCACGTTTCATGAGCAGTTACTTTCTTTTTGCCACCACAAATCATCACAAGCCCAAAGTTCACTATTTTGCTAGGACAAAATTCATTGGGCATTTCTGAAGTAGAGCCAGGGCTGCATAATTTAATTTCTCATCTCCTATTAAAACTGCCAGGCTTACCATAATCAGAATGATAAATGCAGAGTCATACGTCTTCTTTCCGACAGGAATG
>NW_008825155.1:1427171-1430282 GCF_000699105.1 Pygoscelis adeliae | reverse complement strand
ATCAATACTTCAAATTTAAAAAATTGTGACATTTGACTTTATAAAAATTACCTGGTGCACCAATACCACTTAATTAAATCATTTAAAAACTGCTTTTGTTACATTTAATGAATGATATATTATACTGCAATGAAACATGCAGCAATACAAATACTTCACAATGCTAACAATTAAGGCTCACTTCACTTACGGCAATTGACAACAGAAGTGCTCCTCACTTCATTCAGATTGTGCATTCCAAATGAACTGGTTAGCAAAAAGGGTGCTTCTTTGCTAATGAGTTTTGTAATCAAGGCATCTATTTTAATTTCAAATTGACTAGATTGGGGGAAATTGCTGAACTAAATGACTGGTTCTAATTAGGATTATAAAAATATTCATCATGCAGCAGAATTAGCGCAAGATCTTGATTTCCCTACGTTTGCATATAGCTTTAGTTTAAGAGTGGAAAAAAAAACTCCTGATAAATTGTCTTCCTCTTAATGAATTGAACAAACACTATATCTGTTTTAGTCGTCCTTTCATTTAAAGGCACTGATACATATTCATGATTTGTAAATGAAGTTAAGTGATTTCATTTCTTCAGTTCATTACCATATTGAAGAAGAGACTTCTGTAAATTGCCTTTAAATATTCCCAATCTCAAGGGTTTGGTGGTTTGGGTTTTTTTTGTTTGGTTTGGGTTTTTTTAACTTTACTAACATTTCAGTTTATCTGTTTGATGGAGCCCTGCCTGCCAGGGAGAGCTGCTGGCAGGTGGCTTGTCCAGCGAAGGACACATGATATGTTTGTAGAACCTGATGTTCTCAGAAGAGCATTCAAAAGGCAAAGAGATGAAAGGCTTATTTGTGGTTAAGTCATGGGAACAGGACTCTATCTGGGTTCAGTTTCTGACTTTGTTATAGTCCTCAGTGGTAGTTAGGCAATGAAACACTTTAATGACCTGTGCCTGAATACACTGTGGATACTCTGGGGACAATGCTTTTTCTGTCAGCTTCACATTTCACTGTAAGCTCTCTGGGGCAGGGATTGCTTCTTAATATGAATGTGTAATACAATGGACCAGTCAGTATGGTAGGGATTTCTAAGAACAAGTTACTGTAATATGGCTTGTATTAAACACGATACATTAAGTGTTCCTTTATAGCTGGGCAACATACTCACTTTATTTCATTACTCAGTATGATGGGCCTGTAGGAGTAATTGTTATTACGGCAGCTTCCTCAATTTCTTTCCCCTTTGGGTGAAGAAAAGAATGCGGTAGGTGTACCTCCAACTTCACTCTGCAGGGTGCTCAAATGCAAAGTGACTGGTACAAGATAAATTTGAAACCTGAGTATTGTATCCATAGGACTGGAACCACAGCCATCGTGCTCTTCAGATATCAATGAACCATGATGAGAAATTAGCCCCAGTGTGTTCTCTCACATCATACAATGAAATGATGATTCTACCACGAGGATCCATGCGGGAGCAGAAAGAGCTTATTTTCCTTGTTAAATATAATGTTCACATCTTGCTAAGAAAAGCTGAGTTTTACCCCAGAGGTGCAGTCTTTGGCTGTTGCTGATAAAAGAAGTTGCTCACACTTCTGACAACTACAGTTACATCTAAATTCCAGGACAAGGAGTGCTGCTGAGGACCAGGTGACAGCTCTGGGAGCCTGCTGATTTATATCAAAATGAGATGCGAGGCAGCCAGCAACCCACCTCTCCTCATCAGCCCCATACCTCAGTTCCTAAGGAAAGAAAACCTACAGGCCTGGGCTGCAGTCACATCTCACTTCGGACATGCAGGAGCACACACGGGTTAATTTCAGCACGGCTGCAGTGTGCAGCTGCTATCTTAGAATCGCACTGTCCAACATTAGGAGTTCCAACTCAAAGTGCAATATCCTCACCTGAACACAACCCTGAAGTCTCCACATGCCTAAGTTTCCACGAGAGGCACAGAAAAATCTGAGACCAGGGGCTGGGGCACTTGCTGGGAATGAAGAATACAACTCCCCAGTCTCTGTGCTAGTGAAGCTGAGCAGAGCAGATGGAGGGGGAGCTAAGCCTGACATCCTGTAGCACTGGCACCCCCTGAGACACAGGGACCAAGGGTTCTTCGGGGCACTGACGGCTCTCTTAGTGTCCCAGTTCAGTGACCTACTATAACAGGAAAAAAGGAGATGAGGAGCTGTCATCTTCTCCATGTGTGTGTGTGCGTGCATATAAAGGTCTGACAACTTCTCTACATGACTCCTCTTCACACGGAGCCACATGGAGAGGACAAGAGGCAAGGGGTATAAGTTGCACCAGGAGAGATTTCATCTTGGTATAAGAAAGACATTTTTTACAGTGAGAACAATCAGTCACTGGAACCTCCACCCCAGGGATGTAGTGGAGTCCCCATCACTGGAGGCTTTCACGACATGACTGGACAGGGTGCTAGATAATCACATCTAGGGTCCCTTTTCCACAAAAGGTTGGACCAGATGATCTTTCGAGATCCCCTCCAACCTGGGCTGTTCTATAAGTCTATGAAAATGGCTCATCACAAAGAATCCCAGACAAAGATGGATGACTGCCTGGAATAAGGTGCCTATATTTCAAGAAGAACATGAACCCAGCCTTGCCGTCCTCTCAGCAAGTCCCACTAGATTTCTTTGGCAGCACCCTACCCAACTGGACACTGTCAGAAAAGAAAAAAAAAAAAAAAATCCCACCCTTAGCTGCCTAACTGCCCCGTGCCATACTGGGAGCCTGGGCCCAAATTCCAGGGGAGAATTTCACCTGGCAGCAATGAGGCACTGCCTTCGTGGCTCTGGCTCTGTGTGCCTAGGCTATTAAAAAAAAAAAACAAAACATTTCCCACGTAGTCCCAGTGTGATCTGTGATTCTTTTTGATAAATTCAGCAGTGTCTAGTCAAGATAGTCAGGGCTCTGACATGCACCGCATTCAATTTTCAGACTGTAACTTGCCACATCTCTAACACTGAAGGAATCTCCCCAGTCAGACCTGATACTGTCTGCCAGGTGCAACTTGGTGATACAGCAGAATGTTATCTTGCACATTTTAATTATCACCTCATTCAAAGAGATATTAAGGCACCCACTTTGTTTCGTT
>NW_008825155.1:1403019-1427152 GCF_000699105.1 Pygoscelis adeliae | reverse complement strand
TATGGAGGGAGAAGCCACTGATAGCCAAACTTCTTGTTTATCCAATGTTCTCAAATTCATAATGGTGTGGCTGAGGAATTTAAATTGGTCTGTAATTGAATTATTCAGTCTCTCACCTATTCCCAGCAGGTTCCAAATCACAGTTTGGCCTGTAAGGAACAGGTGGAACTGTATCTCTTTGCACAGTTTTTTTCCTCTTAAAAATGGTGATTTGAAATATTTTAAATATCTCTCTCCCTATTTCCCTAATATTTTCTCTCTTTTTTTTTAAATTGTCTTTTAAAAAAAATATTCATGCAAGAGAGTTGTGCACTTCTGAAAGAAGTTTCAGTGTCATTGCAAGAGAAATTCCATGGAGCTGGAAACTCCCCTCCATTTCCACCTCCAGACCGATCCATTCCCCAGAGGGGTATTGGGGTGTAGAAAGTTGAGCTTATTGAGAATTAGTTGGTTCCTTGGATAAATGAGACAAATGATGAGGCACTTGAAATATTAGTATCAGAAATGCAAGACCAATTCAAGCTCTTCATCCCCAGCCACTATGAATGGCAGCAACGAAAACTATACCTCATTATATGCCGGTAGACTCCGAGCTTTCACATCACTCCATAAAGCAGTTTCCAATACTTTCCAACAGAGAATATCACACCTTTTTCATATATTCCCCTTCCCATCACACTTTGATACAAGGGCCATTTAAAATGGCTTCCTATATATTTTCTGCAAAAACCTGTGAAAAGTGGAGGATGAAGCCCCATTTTCCCATTGCATCGGCTCATATATCCAAGTGCCAATACGGACACTACTAGTGAGACCCAGCCTGACTTGCAGCAAAATTGGCTATAACATTTACATAGTGTCCACCTTCTGTCAAAGGCCACAGGGGGCCATTAACAGAACCAACATGTGCACACATCAGATTGCACTATTTTGTCAATAAAGTAGACACACACAAAGCCACTGGGAAGGGATCCAAGGTTTTCAACTCACAAGATGCAATTAATCTCCCAGGGCCTGATAATTGCACAATGCCACATGGCTGCTTAGGGGGGAGTAGTACACCCATCCATGCTTGCTTAAAGCCCTGCAAAAATTCCTCCTGTCTATGCTTTATATGTTGTGAGAAGACATTAGGGTCTACAAACTTGCTACACATTCATGCCCACACAAACAGATTTCTTGGCTCATGCATACTGCATTTAATTGATAATACAAGAGAGTTAGCAAGGCAGAGGAGGGTCGTAATTGGCTACAAAAATTAAGAACAGGAACAATACACTGTGTCAACTCATACTGAGGAAGTATCCTCAATAATTCTTTGGATACTCCAAAGAGAAAACAAATGGTGGCTGTGATTTGTCCTTAAATGAACGAAGTAACCAGCAGCCACACAGCAAAATATCTTTCAGAAAGCCTGCAGGGCTCCATCCTTCTCGCTGAATCTTCTCCCTTGCTCCTGGGAATAGCCCCAAGCCGGAAAAAGAGGGAAAATACCCATGTGGGACTGGTAATAAAAACTTTGGGGACTGAACTGATGCTGTATTCAATTATTTCAGCTGATGGAAGAGACAACATTGTCAGAAAGCCTTTGGCTTTCTCAGCTATGAAGTCACATTTCAAGGAGAAGTTCTGTTGGGAAGAGATGGGCTCCTTCTCTTAAGGAAGAGGAAAGTCATTTTTGGACATAAGATTGCTGTTGTGAGGCTTGGGCTTTAAACTTGACTCACGTGAGACTGGTAGTAAAAGTCCACAGGTAGTATAAAAACAGACCCGTGCAAGGGATAAGCTAGGGCAGTGGGGTTATTCAACAACAAGGCTATAACGAGGAGCAGTGAGAAGAACAATAATCTGCAGAGCATCCTGCAACGCCTGAACATCAAGGCTGAGAGTAAGAGAGAGCCAGCAGGAGAAGATGGAAGCATAAACTTATGATCAAAATTACACATAATAGTGGCATAACAGTGTCTGGCTGAGAAAATTCACAACTGGAATATTAGCGCAGGAAGGCATCACTTGCTCAGGAAAGAGAGGACAACCCTTGCATATCACGGATACATACACTCAGTCTGAGGTCTCATAGCATTCTCCTAAGCAACCTAAAAGACTGTGGGAAGTTACTATTAGCTGGTAAAAACCTAACCGGGATACCATATTCTGAAAACAGTTATCACTTGGCCGCTGTCAAACTGCAGGGGACATGTAAAGACTGTGGTTCCACAAGGGTGTCACAGAGTTCTACATTATTTCATTTATTCGCTACTGTCTTAGAATAGCGAATACACCTTCTAAAACACCAACCTGGAAAGGATAATAATTCTGTTAGAGGACAGAATTCAAAATGTGTTGGGTTTTTTTAGTTGGTTGGTCGTTTTTTTAATCAACTGGATAAATAGACTAATATTGTTGTCAAATGTGTAGAAGTTAGCTAAAAAGAAGGAGGGATGCTTAGGATAAAAGAATGATTAAAAAAGAGGCTTGAATCACAGCCATGGAACTGCAGGTCAGAAGACCTCAGAGGAAAACTTTCTAACAGGAAGATCCAATACACTGACTATTTTTATTTTACACAAAAACTTTAATATTGTTTTCTGTTTTTATACATAAAACAATTTTAAAATCTTTTGATCTAGACAGAGACCAAATCAATTATTTGTAGGGCACTAGCTGTTGATATTTCATTTTACTGTGTGGAACAACATACTAGGCAAAATGGATTTTCAGATTCATCAGCCTCATTAATTTCCAAGTTGACCACAGCTTGCTTACAACATCATATTATTATTTTTAATTGAAATAAAAATAATAAAATAAATATTAATCTAAAAGTTATTTTTTAATTTAAGAAATTAAATTAAATTTGCAAACTTGTTTACACATTCACAGTTATGAGAGGATGGATTAGATCTTCCCTTAATAGTTCCTATTGTTGGGAGTCAAATTGTATGTATTTGATTTTTCAGAGTTATTTGCATTTTTAAATCTGCCTCTAAAATAGTCACTAAAAATAGACTTTAAATGTCAAACACACTTTTAAAGCTTAGAGAGGTGGAAGAGTATGGTCTCCCACTGTAGGAGTGGCTGCACCACTGAACATACAGCAAGCCACTGACTTTCATCGACACCTTCCTTGTTACAGTATCTGAGGATGAATATTACCTGCAGGTTACAGAGACTAATGATAAACTTTCTATTTTATTGCCCTTTCACGCATTTAAATCAAAAGTGTTTCAGAGCACTTGTATCCCAAAAACCTGGATACATTAAGTGAGAAAGCAAGCACTATTTGATCCAGCACCACTGATTTTGTGCCAGGCAACTTCATGCTGCCTCACAGGAAAATGGGCACAAAAACAGACAGCGGAGTACCAGCAGAACCAGGCTGCAGTTGGAGAATTAGCCCCTGGCAACAGCATGGCATCTCTTTGGACAGCCTTCTCAACTGCAGAGCACTACTGGAGCCTCTCTAGCCGCTTATTTTAGGAGCTCTTGATACCTCTCTTCTGGTCAGCAGCAGAGAGATCAAATGATCATTGCCACTGGCATGATCCCATCATCACAGCTAGGAGAGAGGGCATGGCATAGCAGTGTGGGAAGGTGTGAGATCCAGATCTGGCTTCTAGAGAACAAGAGAGGACAATAACCACAACAGTCTTATGAAGATGCACAAGACCTAATGAAGCTACTTAAGGATTTAGGATTTTTAGCCTAAAAGACACTTTCATCTTCTCATTGGCCTAACACCCATCTAACAGAAGGTCATGGCTGACCTCTGGTTCCCACTCAGCTGTGGCAGTACTCCGGTTTCCAGACAGGCAGTAATGTATTACACTGGCCTTTCAGAAGACTTCACATAGCACTGCTGTCACAATCTGGGGACTTCACATAGCACTGCTGTCACAATCTATAGCACTGCCTTTGTGCTCTAACAGCACTGCCCATTATCTCAGTATCAACAGTAACCGTAGTGAAGCTGCATGATCCTGAGCCAGAGTGACAATTCTTTTACAGCTCTTACTAAGCCAAGATGTGGCTGAGCACAATCTATACCCGGGTTACGTTAAGCAAACACTTCAACTGGGAAAAGTGCTGCCTCCATGGTTCTACTCAAGGATCAACTTTCAGCACTTGAGGCCATCTTTCTGAACACTGAAGAAAAGCATCATGAGTGGCCTTGAACGCAAAGGCAGACATAAAGGCAAAGCCTGAACTTCACGTTGCTTCATTTCCATTTGACCAACAAGCTGCAGAGCGCCTCATCTTTCCTCTTACACTGTGGACAAATTTGTTCAGTTCCTGGGATAAAATGCAAGCAGCCTCAGGGTATTTCTAACTCACAGGTCATTTTCCTTGGAGCTGTTCTGAGCAGAAGAGAACAGCTGAGGTGGGCACTCAGATGCATTAGTTTGAAGGAGCAGAAGCAAAAATGCTCCTGAGCCACTATTGCTGTACTGGACCAGGGGAGCATAATTACAACCTCACAGTCAAGTGCATGTGCATACTTTGTATTTTGATTTCTCCTTCCAGTGGCTAACATGTCATAAAAAGAGTACAAAGCACTGGAAATAGAAGTACAGTGTTTCAATCCAAGAGCAGATGCTCCGCACTCACTACAGCTGGATCTCTTTGCAAACGCATACTCAGCACATCATATCTGGCTTCTCACATCCATGAGTGCCTCATCAGATGTCTGTTTCTTTCAGGGCTGTCTTTGTACAAACACCAGTACCATTTAAAATCTTTACCTCCAGTTTAAAAGTAGCATCAAACCATTCCATGACATCAAATAAATAGATTGGTCTTCCTAGCCTACTTCAAAATCCCTGTTACGCTGAACATTTGAGTGCACAAAACTATTTGACATTTGACTAACTCCTTCATACAGTAAGGATGTGCTACTATGAAAGGAGTGTATTTACAATAGCTTTGTGCTTGCAAATGTCACTCAAGCATCATCAGTAGCATAGCAGCAAACCACCTGGTGCCTGCCATAGCATTCTGTTAACAAGTGGATGGAAAGGTTACACTGGGAAGTACGGAGGTAGTAGATTATTTGATTATACTCTCAGTAACTACCTGGGTAAAGACTTGCACTGGCCTTTCAAAGGAAATTTTGTCAAATACAAGAGGCACAATATTTTGGGTGTATTGTCCTTATAGCAGGGATGTGAGACTGACTAGTTTAGAAAACCTCAAAAATAACTGTAGGAATTAGAAATCCCAGCCAGAACACACACACACACACGCACACTTGACAGATTAATGCAAAAAACTTAAAGTGGCTATTCAGCGTGTTTTTACTTTCCAGAGTCTATGGACGACAGAAATGGAAGAGAGGAAAGATAAAAGCTCGGCAAGTTTTAGGCTTTCTAAAATTTGTAACTTGATCATCTGGTCTTTGTCTTAGCTTTGGGCTGTAGTGGGGACTCCTGTTCCAGAACTGAAGCACACGCTCTATAGCCACAACACTTTACAAGTCACATAGCACCTGCATTGCTCAGCATCTTTCAAGACAGATGAGTAAGAGCAGGCTTGCTAAGGACAAAGTAACAGACTTAAGAGTTGTATCACTAACAGAAGGCACTGCAAAGTGACTTAAAAACGGCACAGAGGAGTTTGTCATCTGTTGCTGCTCACTGATTTCCAGATAACTGAGTTCAGTTTGCAAGCAGGAAGAGCATCCCTTCATGAGCAACAGCCAGCTGTTACAGACCAACTCAGCCCGAATGCTCGATTCTCAAAGACAGCTCAGCAATCACCAAGGCCTACAAATTGATAGATTTTTAGAACAGCTCCATATGTCATGCCAAATCTCAGATTCTTTTCATCTTTTGTACCATCACCACTACTAAAGTTTCCATACCCATCATGATCACTGTACAACTTAGCAAGTTTGCTTTGGAGTCACTGGGTGGGTTTTGAGCACATTTAAACTGGCAATGCGAGAGCAGCAAAGACCACCATAATTTCTTCACCATCTCTGGCAGTGCATGGTTCTAGACACTATCCCCTTCAACACCTGGCTCAAGAATCATTGAAATATGAAGTCAATTGCTCACCTTTTGATCCAGACTGTAGGCTAAGATCCACTCCTCCTCCTTGGGGTGGAAGAGCAAGCTCTGGATATAGAAGTTTAGACGGTACTTCTGGTAGGTAGCCCCTTCATCAGAGCTGATAAGGATGCTGCTCTCAATCTCTGGATCACTAAGAAGCATGATCTAAATCAAAAAATGGAGGGAAAAGAGTGTTAATGGAAAAGTGGAACTGAACATCATTTAAAAGTGAGGTCATACAGCACTGATTCCTACTAGATATATTCAGAACATTGCTCAACAGTGTAAACAGCCCATAGGATTTCCCAAATAGGGGTTTTTTTTTTGGTGTTTCACTTCCGTTTTATTTGGGGATTCATTCAATGATTCCTTTTTTTCATTTTAGTTTTATCCAGATAAATTCAGAAAGCCCAGCAAGAATGAAAAATGCTACGTTGATATTGAAGCTGATTTTGGTTGTGTATAGCAACTTCAGACAGCCACACCAGGCTTACATGGTCCCTTTCCAATCTACCACCTCTCTTCCCAAATATGGAATACTCTCTCCAAAAGTACAAAACAGGGCACCCCTGAGATTTAAGGCTTATTATTTAGCAGCTTGCAGAGGTACCAATGAGAGCATCACCTCACTGGAAACACAGAACGCCTACCTGGATCAGCTACTGGCATCTGAAAATAGTCCACGTGTGTGTGTGCAAACATTGATACACGATCTCATATATCATGCTTCCAATTTATACCATAGGAGATATTCATTCACTCAGTGAACACATAATTTTCCCCAAGCACGGGAAAACATATGACCTCAATTTGTACAGGGAGGAAAACACTTCTGAGCCTCTAATTTTAATTAGAAAATTATTACCAATATTTTAAAATGGGTTGATTCCACATTATCAGATGGCATGCTCTACATAAATGTTATCAAGAAAAATGTTGTGGAAACATTAACACCATCTTATTAACATCTGCAGAAAACGACATCACATTAAAGCAAATGCCAGTACCATAAAATAAAGGCAAACAGTGGGAAATAAATTAGAGCTGTGCTAAACACAGCAGGTTATTGATACAGTAGCTGAAACAAATATAGAAACTGCTTTTTTTTTAGATCCAGGAACTGCCTTTTTTAGCTAGCTGCACAATGATCAGCTAGCTGAGATCCACTGCAGTTTTGTTACACTCACATGTCCATGTTAACTTTTCTTATCCAACTTCACAGAGCTCCAACTTCAAGACTACGATAGGGAAACACATTAATTTTGACAGGAAAAATCAGTTACAAGGAATGGTAAGACCCTTGGTATGTTAGACCTTGATCAAGCAAAAAATTTCAGCGCTTGTTTCATCTTAAGCACCTCGTTAACTCCATGAAGTCACCAAGGGAAAGTGAATATAATGCAAATGGTTTCTGATCCTTTCCATTAAGAAATGAAAAGGGCCTTTAAAACTAGAACTGAATGTCGTCCTAGGGTGAAACCACCTGTATGAATCCAGCTTGAGCTCAGAGCTCCTTTAACATCCCTCACATACACCGCTTACCAGCCTCATAAAGCAATCTCCACCTGTTCCCATAGAAAGCCACGCCACAAGTCCTGAAGAAGTGCACTTGCATTGTGCTGTGGTGCACAGCATGGGAAATGAGAAACATCCCCACAGGCAACTGACTCCCTGGGAATTAGTCTTGAGAATAGGTCCCAATGGCTTCCACCTAGAAGGGAGCTTTGGTACATTTCTTCTTTCTAATCAGATCAAAATATGTATTTCATTTTGCTCCAAACAAGAAAGGTTTCCCCGCTATTTCAAGATATTTTTTCTGTCACTGGTGACTTAGACTTCAAAGACATTTTGTCCCCCAAGTACACCCCTGTTCATCTAAAGCATATTGCCTGTGCCAGACAGAACTGTAACATACTTTAGTAAAAATTGCTTGCATCTGTAGAATGGAAGAAGGATGTAAGATTGCCAATATAACAAGATTTTCCAGAGAGATCTTACATTTAAAAAGAAGGATACTTCAGGAATAAAAAGATTTTCCACCTGATGTCGCAGAAGGTTACAAAGTTAATAATGCTGTATATTAAAAGGTCACTGTTAGAGTCCTGCCCTCAGATAAGGAGCACAAGACAGCTAACAGTTGCATAGACTTGATGTGGTACACACGCAAAACATCCACTCTGCCCTTTCACACACGATCTGCAACACTTCGGTGGATAGTTCAAGAAATGGGTCAGATGAGATGGAAAAGGTGATGTTTCCACCAGATGGTTCACAAAGCCAGGCAATTTGTTCCTCTGGAAGCATAACAGTGGTTGCAAGATCAAATAATAAAACCATCAAGCTAGGAAAATTAACAGCTAGAGGGAAAGCTGGAAGAGTCTAACAACAGTCATACCCTGTTGTAAGTGCCATCGCATGAGTCACCCACCACCCTTCACCCAGTTCTGATATCAACTCTCCATTATTCAAATGGAGAAAAGAACACACCCAACGTCTCTGTTGTCATCCATCCTCCCAGGCAAGGCTGATCCTACACAAAGCAGGATGGAAGAAACAGGAGGCTCAATGGGAGTGAAAAACAAAAGGCCACCACCAGTCATGCAGCTAGGACTGGTCCACAGTTTTGTTATGTGGCAAGCAGGAAAAGAAGAGTGAGAGACTCTGGGCTTTTCTTTTATTTATTTATTGTCTTTTTTCTGCTGGAAGCTATGGGGGAAGGGGACAACTTTTGGTAGGGGAAATAGCAGAACATTTGTCAAAGGCCTGACACTGCCACTTCTCATTATGGGACCAGGGCAAAGGTTCCACCTCAGTAGTGATTTAGATTAATCACTTTTCATTAAGAACCAATAAACAAACTCCAGTCAGAATGAGCATTTCTGCCAGCACCCTGTGTTGCCATTTATAATTGCCACAAAGAACAGCAAAGGAGCACCAGAGAGTTGTCAAACGTAATTTATAGGTTTTTAAGATCTAATCATTTTCTATAATATTAAATTAAATGGCAGCCTTTATTAAAAAGGAAATTACATTTCACCTTTCTACATTCTAGAATATACACACACACACATAGAATATTATTTTCATTTGCTGCCTTCTCTAGTTTAAGTGGAGAGGGGAAGAGGAGTCAGGATTGATTACTGCTAAGGGTAAGTCCTTGAAGACATACTCAAGATGAGGTGGTTTATACTACATAGTTTTTCCTCTGGATGCTATAGCCTGACCTCCAAAATTCAGTCGACAATGAATGGCAAGCACCAGACAAAACAAACCAGGCTGAAAATCAGACTGAACTTCAGGTAGCTCCTTAGCAGATGAATGCAGAGGAAGAGAGCTGCCTGGTACGTGGTGTATCTCCTTTAAAGCAGGAGCTCTGGGGACAATGATGACACAGAGAGAGCTGTTCTGAATGAACTCCAGTTCAGCAGAACACCAGACACCAGCCGGGGAAGCACATAGAAGGGAGATGATTTGGAGAGGCCACTTTGCAAGAACAACATAAACTACGATGTACAGACTGAGATCTTTGGCACGTGATCAGGAAACACATCCAGCTCTGAACACCTCAAGGGGATTTATCCCAGGAAATAAGCACAGGCTGCAGGCAGAAAGAACAAGGAAGGTAGGTGTCATACCTATACCTGCCGTGGCGTATTTGGTACACAAACCATAGAAGTAGCTAAGAGTCACTCAGATTTGCTGGAGAGAGTATAGGACCCTAAAAGGAGCTCTGAACAAATGCAGAAGTGGGGAGGAAGGAAAGTCACACCACATCACAGCACAAATCCACTAAAACAGCATGCCTTCTGATGGGGCTAATATAATAAAAACTAAGGCAGGATTTGTAACTAAGAATCTGAGTTCCTGCTACCCTGATTAAAATCCCAGGTGCGTCACTGGGTTAATGCAAACACCTTACTCAGTATTGGTTTCACATAGGCTATGTCCAGATGGGTGAGTCCAGATGGTGACACATTCCTCTTCCTCTGCTCCAAGCTAGCCAGGCACAAAGACAACTGTGATCTGGAATATTGAACCACACCCATAATGAGCTAGCACACTTCTCACAGGCACAACACTACAACATGCCCAGGCTCTACTGGCTTGGTAGGGTACAGGTAGCCTGAGCTCATATCTGCCTGAATCTGCCTATTGCAGTTATGCCAAAGACTCCCCTATAGCTTGGCACTCAGTTCTTCTCCCGGCACCCTTCACGGCTCTGCCCCCACTTGAACAGGCCTGCTTGGCACATCACCGCTATCCTTCCTCTTCTGCACCCAAGGCACAAGAACAACCACCCCCACCTGCCCATCATATTACCTGTACCCATAGCATCAGATTCAAAAGCTTTATCACCGCTTTTGCTCCCTGGTTCTGTGTTATCCCGGCACAACAGACATCTGTTTCGTACACAGCTGAATCTTTTAATAAACTATCTCTGGACAAAAAATGAAACAACATGCCACATAAAAGGCACTTTTATTAATATTACTTTTCATTAAATCCTTTTATTTTCCTCAGCCAACATAAATTTTCGCTGTAAATTACCAAAGCACATCTCTCTAAATCAGCACGGAGAAGTTTTATAGGTACAATATCTGTAGCAGTAGTACCACTGAGCTACATTAGCAGGAAGCATCCCAGTAAATGAATAAAGACGACAGGTTTAAAATAAATGTCTTTTGTTCCCAGAAATAAGTAGATAGCATTAAACCATTGTGTACTGCCTTCTGATTTTCCTCTTCATTTTAATGCGCTTTTCATAAGCAGTCCTTTTCAGAGGTCCCAGTCACATTCTCATTCGCCTATATAAAGTGCTATTCTAAAAAGAAATAAACAAAACAGTTAAAAAAAAAAAAAATCCACCTACAAACCACCTAAGGCTCCTTAGCAAAGTATTAGCAATTTGCTCTGTAGCACTGCATTGTCTTCTCCTGCAACTGAAAAGGTAGTTCTGCCACAAACACTGCTGCAAAAACCAGAAACTTTTACAGAATGTTTACAGCTTCATAGTGATTTCCATATTGAATGTGCTCAGCTTACACGTGAAAAGGCTTTTTTTTTTTTTGGCCTCCTCCCACTAGACCCTCAACTCAGAAGCACTTCAGGTCCTTCATAAAAAAAAAAACTTTAGGTCCTTCTTAAAGCCAGGCTACATTTACATCAACAACAGGAAAACACAAATCTGATTTTAAAAAGAATTTTCTGTTTTGGGGTTTGGTTTTTTTTGCTTTCCCATTTTGATTTAAAACATTTAAAGGATTGTATGGTCCCACAAGACCTCCGGAGCTAAGCCTACTTCCCAAAGTTCTGTATTAGCTTTGAGTTTAAAAAGCCAAAAAGTTTCAACAATTTATGCTGAAATGTCAATGCAAACAGAGGATTTTTTGCTTTGTTTGGATGTATTATGTCCTTTCCTCCTTTTGAAACTGAAAAACCAAAACCAAATGACATCTAAAGGCTTAAAGATAGAAAAATCATTTTCTTCCCTCAAAACATCAGTTCATCACAAGTATGTTCAATGCAAATAGTTTGGAACTCCCTTATGGGAAAAGTAATTTTTTACTGCTGGAGCATTTTCATTTAAATGTTTGACCATCTGAAATTTCTCACTGGCAAATACTTGGTTATTCATTCCCCTTCCATTCTTCCTCTCTCCTACATCATTACTGCACTTTACTTGTCCAGCAGGCTAAAGGATGCCCTCAGAGGTATATACACAACCTTAACCTCTTAGAACACAGCTACACAGCATACCTGAAGCCCTTCTATGCCAATCCCATGGAGGACAGATGCAACTCATTGCAAAGAAAATCTCATCCTTTTTTCTTCCTTCCTCACCACATGTCAGTTCAATTAAAAAACTTCAGTTTAATTAAATCAGCTCAAACCCCTCTGAGACAAAAATGCACTGGCGTCACAAGTAACTGTCTACTTACCAGCAGAAGTAACACCCATATAAATCAGCATTAAGCTAAAAATATCTTTGCATGATTTGCACCAGTTTAGAAAACACACCTTAACTTTACACAAACTTTTACAGAAGATGCTCAGAAATGGCTAGATACCTGCTCACTGCCCTGTAGATATACTGACTCCTGCAATAATCAGGGGAAAAGGAAGCCAACCTCTACTTTCCAGTCACCAAGACCAGCAAATCAGTCAGACTGGAAAAAATGTGATAAAAATCGACCCTAGAGAGAAATCCTATTTATTTGCATACAAGTAAAGCAACTTAGTGATCAGCAGCCGTGACAAGAAGGACATCTGCTCTCTGGGAAGCCAAAGACAACAGCCACGAAGAGGGCAACAGCTTCCACATAATCACTAACTTTGCGCCCCAAAAGGAAAACACTCATTGCAATCCCTTGTGTTACAGAGTAGCCCAGATTTGGGGCTCCTTCTTGCTTCACATAGCTCAAAAACTTCCTTAATGTTAAGGATAATCTGTGGGCATCAGTCAAGCAGTAAATGTGCACTGAGCTTTCATGAGAGATAAATTGTCTGGACCTACCCCATTTCAACTTCTTGTAACTTCACTTCTTATTGCCCGAAATTTAACATTAATAACAGATTTAATTAATGAATATAGCACCAGATCACCATTTCTCAGAACCATAACGCTGTAATCGTAAAGGATGAAGTGCACGGCACTCACTTTATACGGGTTTATGAAGCATGTGTTATAAAAGTACCTCAACCATAAGGCTTTTATACCTTGGCACTCACTTCAATACAATCCCATAAAATCCAAGCAATCTTTAAGCGTTAAAGGTGACTTTCACTACTGTATTTATTATTGGAAAATGAAAAATGAGTCAGGCACCCATAGAAACTGAGCAATGAAATAGAGTTTCCTGAGATTTTTGCATTGGGTCTGCATTATATATACCGTGACCAAAGAACCAAACAGCTCTCTCAAGACCTTTCAGGCACTTCATGCTAACCTCTCTCCAGAAATTCCTTCCCATCAGGACTTCTCTGTAATTACAAACCAACCTCTACTCCACAGAATCCAATTGCTTGTCACTGAACTTTCCAGATATCAACAGCTGCTTCTGTAAGCATCCAACTCCTGTGAAGGACCTCCTCCATAGATTCCTCCATCTGTGCTTGAGATGGCAGCTCTCTACTCCAGTAAGTTGGGTTGAGAAGACAGCATAGATCTCTGACATTAATGTCAGGGGGACCCCATCTGTGGGTTCTCCATCTTTCCAGCATTGAGAGAGAATGATCAGAGCACATCATGCTGTTCAGGTTACACGCAGGTCCTATGTATTTGTAGAATGTTTTGTCTTTTGTAGAGGGTACATGAAAGAAGAGGACCATTACAAGGTAGAAAGTAATAAGCTATAAAATGATTTTTTTTTTTTTTTTTTTTTACATAAACCAGCAGGGTCTTCTGGTGATACTGCAATACAAAAGAAGACATCGCTGGGGTGCTTGGTCATTTTCATGAATATCAAACCCTCTTCTGAAATGCAATATGTAATTATTCTGCTGTCCCCTTTTTACATATATTTAGACAGCCCACCTTCAAAATTCAGAGCAAGTTTCATCATAAGTTTTGTAAGTCATACCACAACAATATTCTGTGTAGATACTGAGACCATTTTGTGAATCAGAAATGATGTAAGCATAAATCTGCTGTCCAAACAGCACACTCTCCCCACCAGGATCAAGCATCCCAGGTTCACTGTTAACTTGAAAAGCCCCTCAGCAGAATCCTGGTACTGTCAGAAATAAAACTAAGAGGTTTAGCTACAACCAACCCAGTATGTGCCTTGTCTCAACAGAACTTGGAACCAGTAGTTCAAGGGAGCGTAAGTCTGGCCTATAAGGATGAATAATCTACATGCATGAGATACTAGTATTACACTCAGACACTAAACATGCAATTGGAATATATAGTCCCAGCACGTGCTACATACAGTTAGCTCAGTCAGGGAAGAGTACACATTTAAGATTACAGCATCTCAGTAATTCTTTCATTTGCTTCTTGTAAAGACTAAAAAGGATGGAGATGCCAGAAAGACTTTCAGAAGACTCTGAGATAGAGCAGTTTGAGACTCTGAGATAGAGCAGTTTGGTGGCAAAAGAATGATTATCTATCATCCTCCTCTCTGAAAATCCATAGAAGAGATATCTTACATGATTAACTCTGAGAAAAGAGATTAGTAAAAGCACGTCAAATGAGGACCAGCACCACCTCGCCTTCTCTAAGGAGATGCACATCAGCCCACCATGCTTGTTTACAGTGAATAACCCTCATTAATCTTTCTGACCTCTATTGTTTCTCATATCTAATTATATGCAGATTACAATTACAATTAATTGTTCAGATTTGTACAAAATTAAAACAGGCATTGCAGCCATACCTGTCATAAATTGCCATACCAAAACAAAACACTTCACAGAATTCCAAGCTCACACACCCCATCCCCTATGGAGAGCGTGCTTCATTTAATTACCACCTCCAGCAGCTGCAGAAGAGCACAGGTGCACCTTGCAGGATGCCCTGAGTATCAGGAGCAAATCAAGGCTAAATTGGATACAGGACAAGAGCCCCTCAAGGAAAACCACTCTGCCATCCTCCTTAGCAGGTGGGAAATGAAAATATATCATGGCTGTAAGGCTTAGGCAAAATCAGAGCTGGGAAAAGAACTCAGATACTCTAAGGCTGCCGTCCTAACCTGCCCACAATGCCAAATCTCAGGCTGGATCCACTTTGCATGCACAGGAGTGGAATAAGCCATCGTACTAGACCCAACAAAGCAGAACGTCTCATCTTTGTTTTACTGCTAAGCAGGTCAGAACAACATGTCTCCCTGCTTTCTCTTGTCTTTTTGGCACTGGACACATGTACTTTTCATTTTTAATTACAAGGCACAGCAAGCATTTGCTTGTTAAATTTCAGGTGCCAGTGGGGATGGAAGCCATCCAAAAAGCATGTTTTTGACCTGGCAAAGAGTGACTGATTGGCAAGAGCCACATGCTTGGTTGTAAATCCTTTTCATTGTCACAGCAAGGCAGAGTTTACCCAAGGTTACTCCATTATACTCTTGTTAGAACTGCACATTCTCCAGCTCCCCACAGATCATCAGAGCAATGTCCTCTGCCACAGTAATCCCACCTTCCTGAGGCCACTTTTGTGCTGCATGCTGTTCAGCTATTTTGCCAAAAGCTTTTGCATATCACGGTATGTTCATGCATAGTTCCCCTCTACAAATTGCCAAATGGGTTACAAGCATCACCACTTATGGCTGGTTTTCTATATATTCAGTTTGACCAGCACTTCTATGACTGGGCCTGGACCAGAAGCAGAAGGAACCCGGGCTGGTGACCTTAGGCAACAACCAGTGCTTCCACAGGAAAAACAAACACCAAATCAGAAGAGAAACGTAAAGCTTCTGACCTATATTGTGCTTTGCTCTGGAGTCTGGTATTTCTGCATTGCATAGTTCTACAAGATGCCTTTTTACTCTTCTCGATTCTACATAGCAAATCCCTAACTGTTGCAACATCTGACACATTGTTTTGCGGTCAACAGCTTTTTCTAGTGACACAGAACAGCTCTGATCCCAAACTGTGTGCACAGAAAGAGAAAAGCAGCATTCACTGTTATAATTATATATTATTTGAGTAAATGCATGGTTGTGCTATTCTCCATAGAACTACAAAGTAATTTTCACCATTATGGTAACTTACCGTGTAAGCAGAAATAGTTACAGAAAATAATGTTATCAGTAAGGAGAGGCTGTGTGCACCACAGCTGCTGGAACTGAGAACACCATTTATATAAAAACACTCCTCTGATTATAGGTCTCACTTGGGAGAACATTTTACATGTGGGAATAAGTTTACTCACAGTAGTTGCCGCATTACAGAAAACAAAGAGATGTGCATGGATAGTTACTCATGGGGTAAACTTTTGCAGCCCGTATACAGCAGTCTATTTCATTTGAGGACAGTAGAGTGTTTCATGACTCTTTAGAAAAATAAAAATTGTATTATGTATCTCCCTTGAGGCCATTAAACCTGAATACAATTTTAAATGCATCATTGCTTCTCCTCTGCTTACACACTTTATTTTTCTGCTTTTTAGTCAGATTGCAGAGAGAACATGGACAACAGTCAGCTTTATCAATGTTCACATCCAGATGCTAACGATCTATCTCAATTTACTTACCTGGCATCTATTACTCGTGTCCCTCACTGTCCCTAACGTACTTCTCCTAACATCCCCCCACTGGAGGAAGACGAGGAGGTAGGAGAAGGTCTATCCATTTTCTGGATGGAAGGCTGAGGCCCCCAAAAATTAAAGGTTAAAGTTACAAAACATGATGGCATTGCAGTGCTCTGCACAGGAGCACTCAGCTCTAAGCTATACACTGTGGTTGCAAGCTCTGCACACTAACTCAAGTGCCAGAGATCCTAATATATGGGAAGGTTCAGGACTTAGGATCAGGATTCACAACTACCAGCTCACCGGCTTTGACATTTTCTGTTACATTTGCAAAATTAGCTTCCAGTGATACAATCCTTGCAGGTTTATGGTAGAATTCTTGTCTGCGATTACACACCAAGAAGGTGAGCGACTGCCCCAGTGACTGTGAACCACAGGCGCTATGTCCTGTTCCAACAGGGTCATTGATACCTCGCAGCCTTGGGAAAAATCACATACTTTCCTTTCCGTATCCTTCCATGTACATATATAAGCCCTGGTCACCGCAGTGTCCTGAAGAACTAGTGTAAGAAGAAAGGGAATTGAAAAGGGGACAAAGGTTTCACCTGCAGCACAACCCTGACACTTTGGTTTAGGAATCAATTGGCAAAAGGATCCACAGTGCTGCTTGGGATAAAGCATTTTACACAAAGTTAATCACATCAGAGCTGAAGTCAGAGTTACTGCACTTACACTGTAAGAGGTAGATGCGCATATATGGCAGAAAGTGAGACAGTGTCCTGACCCTTCAACCACCAGCATGTACCCTGCAGATGCTACTAACCTATTCTACTAAGAATAATAATTTACTCAGTGAGTAATGCTGGATTTCTTTATTCTTCACTTTGGAAAAGAATGAAATAAAATGACATTTTGCTACAGATTGCTGGGCTTGAGGATTGGGGTTGGCGGGGCGGTGATCTGCCTTAAAGAAAAACAACTGTGTTTTTTTGAACCAGCTCATATCACTAAAGATCAAGGTCAGAGCATTATGCAGTCTTCAAAAGACCCACCTGCCCCTTTTCCAAGAGCTGCTTTCCACCCATTCTATTATTTTTCCTCCTTTTTAATAACAGGACATGCTGACTCATTATTATTGATTGATTATCCTGCTATCTGTGAAGCACCATTCCCCTCCTCGTTAATTCAAAACTACCTCATTTTTCATACTTCATAAATTAATATATTATTGGAGCTGCAGCAGTAAAGGAGATGGCCATGTTTCATACAGAGGTAGGGAGGGTGGAGAAAGGAAGGAAGTCTCATAAACCTGCCCTATACCAGGATCTGCAGCTATGCCCACCCTGCTAACAGGCTGGGTGTTAAGTACAGACAGCCCCTCGCACGGTGATGCATCCTGACAGTCCCTCTTTGCCCCTGTAACCAAGGCAGGGCACTCTGGAAGCTCACACAGGTCCACTCTGCTCACTTCATAAAAGCAATGGCCATGCTAAGTGGCAAAATTGCAGCTTTATTTTAGTGGATATTATAACTTCTGATCTGTCCTTTAACACTTGCTAGCTAAATTAGAGCAAACTACCTCTTTATTAAATACTGACAGCCAACTCTCGGAAGTCCAGATCTAAATGTGGATGTGACCTTTCCAGCTTTATACCACCTCTTCTCTTTTCAACCTCGTACCATCCCTAAGGCTCTGTAGGGCCCTGACTGTAGCAATACAAGGTGAAGCAGGCAGAGAGAGCAACAGGAGAGGTGGACTGACTTCTGGAAGCCAGACATAAGGCAGCCCTGTCATAGATGTGCACCAGTATCCTGCCAGGGTGAGTCTTACCTGATAACTAGACTTTTTTCCCCCAACATTATTTGCAAGTCCTAGAAAAACAAAGCTGACATATTGGCTTGGGTTTCTCCCACCTTTCCCCCTCGCAATTTAACTCTCCAGCCACTCCAGTAGACAATGAAGTGGAGTAATACCCTCCTCAACCCATCTTGGGTTTTTTTAGGATGATGTGATGATAAAGTGTTTACCATCACAAACAGCGCCAAACACTGCTCACCCACTCAGTTTTTGCACACAAAGCAACCTCAGGGAAGTGTGCATGGTAAATAAGTCAAGTCCAAGGTGTTTGAATTCTGATTTGCCTTTTCCTAAAATATGTGCCTGCTTTCATTCAAGTGGCCAATTTTTTCCCAAAGCCCCAGGCAGCATCTAAGCAGGCATTTCAGGATCACAGTTCCAGTTCTTGGTGGATAAATGACATAGCAGTGTCTGACTGCTTTTTTCTTATTTTACTTAAACATCTTGTGTCTACATGCTTACTTTTATCTACCAGACTTGCAATATCTGTGAAGACTAAAATGACGTTCATTTAACAAAACATTTTTCATAAAGCCAACTTAGACAGCCCTCATTTTATTCCCTATCTTTATTAATTAAATCCTGCATTAGGTTTCCATTCGCTTTCAATACTTACCTCAGCACTAACCAAAAGTGTATTAAATGAGTTCAGAAACCTATGAAAAATGCAAGTAAAAGCTCTTGGAATGCATAAGTACAGAGACATGAAATGCAGATGCATAAAGGCACACACAGGCAACCCTAATTCTGGAATTTCATAGTATATGAACTTTTTTCTTCATGAACACTGAAACGATGGCTTTCAATGTAATATCTTTAAGGCAGGTATAAACAGAAACAGACACCCATCTCTCTTCTACCCCTCTCCCCTCCACCCCCATTAAATAATGTCATATATGAGCATTTGGTTAATTATCTCAGTTGTGTTTATTTTTAGAAACAGCTGATGAGCAGTGGGCGAGGCTCCCTGGGGTTTCAGGGTTTTTGTTTGTTCCTTTAATGCATCTGCTTTTTCAGAGAACTAACTGAAAAAGCCCCAAGAATGTCCAGTTTCCATGTTCACAGATACCGAGGGACAGCCTTCCCTGGAGTACAACGACCAGATTGTCCCTGTTTAAGAAAGGGGAAAACTCCCGTTGGGGATCTCTCATAAGCTTGGGTCCCAATTCTGTGCTGTCTGTGCTGACAAATGGTCATATCCCAGACCACAGATGCTATACGACCTCCATTTATCTCTATGATTTATGTCAAGTCAGAAGTAGTAAAATTAAAACCTGCAAACAAACAGATAGTAGTTTGTTCTTTCTTTACGTGCAGGAGCCTACAGGTCAGGTCAGGTCCCAGTGGGGCATCTGACATGCCAGGCCCCACAGTCCCAGGCTGCGGCAGGGCAGAGCACTCTCTCACAGGAGCCCCTTGACTACAAAGATCCACAAGGAGACACAATCCCCAAACATAGTAATAATAATCATTAAAACAATCAAAAAAACCAAACAAACACACACAAACCTATTTGGGCATACTGAAAAAGACCCTATATTTTAAGAGTATTCTAATAACACTCATATTTTGCCTTTACATCCCAACATCTCCCATTCATTGATCTTGAACCATGCGTAAAACACTAATAAACTAAGTCATCCAGCATCGGGAAAATATATTTCTTACGTAGGAAAAAGGTCAGAGAAACCTACTCTGAAAACGTGACTTTTCTGAATTCAAAAGAGACAATAAAAATCCCTTCGAAAGGAAAAATTCCTAAAATCCTCTTCTCCAAATATTACAACACATCTGTAACTCAAGAGATTTCTTTCGCACAGTTTCAGGTCATTCTTCTGCAAACATTTACAAAAATTCTCTCTTTTCTCAGGTGACAAATTCAAGCTGAATTAATCAGACAAGTAGAGACAATCCCATGCACAACAGCTCACAAGACTGCACCTTGTAGATAAAACACATCATGTCACATATCCTCTGACTCTGCCATGGATGTTGTCAGTGACCTTGAGGAAATCATCTTTGCTTCATCAGTAAGTGAAGAAAAATATCACTTCTTCATTCGCATTTTATTACTCTATTTAAATTGTCAGTTCTGGAGACTGACAGTGACTGTCCCTGAAGTGTATTTACGAGACAGAATACACTGCGATGTTAACCAGATCGTAGTCACATTTGTACAATCCACTGGTATAACCAGGGCAGACAATCTGAGCTCAGCTAACCCAGATGCTGTGTTTCAGAGCTACAGACTTTCCTGAATAGCAGTAGGCAGGTTCTGCCCACATAGGCTCTGGACTGGGTGGCATGGTTTTTGGAGTGCTGAGAAGCACAGGAACATCATACGCAGCTCAACAGGACGAGAGAAGGGGTGCACGAAGAGACAATTACAACTCCATTTGCAGCTCAGGTAATTTAGGCCCTGTTAATGGCAGCTGCAAAACCAAGAGCTATTTAGTAACTGTATTTCATTGGGCTGAAGGGAAAGATTAGGGATAAAAGACAGTAGAAACAACTAGTTCTATCACTCCTGCCCTGTGGCTCTAACTCAGCCCCATTGCCTTTGTGTTAGAAATATGTTCTCTGAGATCACACCAGCAAGTGTCAGTTTGCAGCACATGCAGTCTATCACAGTGTCAGCATAAAAAGGAAAAAGGGTCCAAAGAAACCTTCCATCTGCCAAATGGCTTTAGGATACTCCAGAGCTCAGTTCCTCACCGATAGCTTGGGATGCAATCTTAGGAAAAAGCAGCAGATGACTAATGGGAGCCGTGGCAAAGGATGGCAGCTCAGTTCAGGCTGGGTTATCAAGCATCAGGTGCATGCTGGAACCTCTGCCTCATCAGCCTATCACACATTTGATGGATAAGAAGAAAACAAAATGCTGTGGGATCAAATGAACTAAGAAATGATGGCAAAAACAAAATCAGTTTGGACCGTGGTTCTGCCCTGAGGCTCCAATCACAGCTGAGGAATTCCCCTTGGAGATACACGAGGCCAGGACAGGGTTAGGCCAGGACAGCTCTCAATTACTCTCCAAGTGAGCAAGAAGAAATAAAGAGGAGGTCAAAGCGACTTGCGCTCATTTAGGATCTCCAACTTCTGTAAGAGGAGGTGTCACTCCCAACGTGCTAGCTAGTTTCCAGTCAGGTAGATGCATTCCTCTGCAATTTCAATATTACAGTCACAATTAACTTCTTCCTTCATTAACCTGAACTGCAACGCAGCATTGCTCTCTGCCAGCTCATAAACAGTTGCTGCGCTTCATCCCCAAGAAGCTGCACAGAAACAAACAAATATAATTAGATTTAGCTTTCAGAGCTCCTGACTCTCCAAATACCTCTAAACATTTCTCATTCTGATCGGCCAAGTTCAGAGGCATGACTAGGTATGAGAGGTGCGGCAAGCTTTTGGCTTTTACAGCTTTAGTGATTTGGACTGCCCCTCCATTTTGACTCTATTACAACTGGAAAACTAGCCTGCAAAACCATCTTCTCTTTAACTGAGCACCGTAACTTTATTTCTGCTTAATGCTGTTTGCAACTACTGTTCAAATCCCTTAGCTGGAAGGTCTATCTATAAATAAAATCTCTAATGCTTCAGTTCTGGTATAAGGGAAAAATGGGGGGAATCCTCATTCCAGTCACTGCACCTGGGTGATATTTCTGTGCAGAGAGTCAGCGTAAAAGACTACAGACCTTTTCATTCTTCAAGTTATCGCCTACAACAACGATGGTAACAGTGCAGGAGAAAACCTAAAGACGACTGCATCCACAATTGAATTGCAAAGCAAATTCATGAAGGAAGGTATTTCTGAGACATCAGAACTGTCACCCCAGATCTTAAATGCAATCAGGACCTCCTGTTTATCCACATCTCATCTGAGCAACACTGCATACAGGCAAGTGCTTTTTGGTTTGATTTTGTCAGAGTTGTTTTTCTCTTCCTTTTTCCTCTCTTCTTTTTCTTTTAAATGCTTTTTAACTCCATCCTCTCAACCTCCACAGGAATCCCAAGGGTAGAGATAAAAGTTTCATAGTGAAAACTGGGTTTTCAACTAAACAACACCTTCACCAAGAATATGCACTCTTCACAGAACGTTTCACGGAAAAAGTAATACATGAAATCTATGGTTCAACAATTCCTTGAAATTCAAAATGGCACCTCAGTGCCTGAAAGGAGCAGTGTTTCAGATATATGGGAATTCTGTTCTCATCTTCTTTCTCTACCCTTGGAAGGACTTTGCATCCCACTGTGAAGCAGCAATTCTAAAATGAATCCCGTTATTGACTACCAAGAAGAAAGCAAATGTTCTCAGGATAGGGGATCTTACCCAGCAGACCAACCCATGCTAGAAAATAGCACTTCAGCTCCAAACAGTGCCATTTTGAAGTGCAAGCAGGTAATCAAAGAATCACAGGCTTAATTTTTTGTGGAAATTATCCAATTTTCTAACAGAAAGTTTTCAACAACCAAAAAGAAAAAAAAATTGGGATAGAAAGATAATGGGAATTTAAAAAGTCAAGAGAAATGTTCTTATTAAAATAGAAGAGACTTTTTCCCTTAGTGCTTTGGAAGAAATAAACAATTCTAATTCCCAGACTGCTGTGAAAATCTGCCTCTAGTAAAATATAACTAACACCCAAAATATAGCATTAAACTAAAGGTCAGCAGGGAACTGATATCTCTGCCCAGCAGAGAGTAAGCAGCCTTTTGTCATATCCCTAAAGACAGACAAGAGGCTATAGGGTAGAAAAGCCAAAGCTATGTGTTTTGCAAGTCTCAGCTTTTCAGAGCACTCAACCATCTGCCCTTAAATCCCATTCATCTGTAAGGAAGGGGTGCTGCTAAACAAATATGAAAATTTCTCCTTTCTGAAGTTCACCACAGAATTATCAGGCTTGTTGCAACCTATGTGTCAATCGGGCAAAGCAGATGCTTCTCACAGTCTCTCAGGCACACAGCCGGGTGGGCAGATGCACTGAAGGGGAAGACGTGTCCTAGAATACACTCTGCCTATTAGAGCATCTTCATGGTGGTGGAAGTGTCAAAACTGCAGGCACTTGACTTCTCACCAGGGCTCAAAACAGTAACTCTTAAGAAAGCCATAGCCCTCAGGACTTCAGAGTTGTCTGACTGCTAGGTCTAATGATCACTTGGAATTTCATAATATTAATGAGAACTCAATGCAGATTTTCCTGATCCAAATACAAGTCCCCAGTGTGCAAGTGAAAGAAGAAACAGCCCAAGCATCTGCAGGAGAGCAGACACAAGTCTGGCAGTTTCAGCTCCCAGCAGCAGAGGCTGTACACACAGTTGCAAAGTGTTGCGAAGCCCTGAGCTTGTTAGTTCTTAGGAGACGAGAAATAGCAGTACGACTGCTCCAAAGGAAGATGAAGTAGTCCTGCCTCACCGCACGAAGCTGCTCCGGTGCAGCCGGAGGCTACAGATTCACAATGGGCTGCAGCCTGCTTGACTGCTTCCTTATGTCAGCACTCCAGGGTGGTCTCACTTCAAATGATGGCTGCTCTCAGATCACCAAGCTGGCCCTGATCACTAGCAATGACACTTGACAGGCACGAGGAATCATAGCTGCGAACAAGCATTCTCGGTAACTTCCTTTGGTATCTGCATGCTGTTATATTAATTATAGCTGCAAACCTCAAATTACGCAATGGCAAAGTGCGCTTTGCAAATATCTTCTTGTGATACCTAGGGAATGGGGACCCTCTATCTCAGCTCCAAAACCAGCCATCAGCAGGTTGGGTCAGCAGCTGGGAGCAGGCACTCTGGGATGCAGCCCTGCCTCTGCCCAGCACCATGTGGGGACACAGCCAAAGTCACCTCAGCTCAGTCTTGGCTACGCAGCTCTGTGCCTTGGTTAACTCTAGGCAGATGGAGGGTTGATACCTCCCAGTAGCAACGTGTAAAACCAAGGAACACCCACAGACTGCATCTGGCCTCTAAGTGCCAAACACCAGGACAGCCAAGAGGTGCCCAGGGAGAACCAAGGCTGTCCTGGATTTATCACCATGATAACCA
>NW_008825155.1:1397171-1402939 GCF_000699105.1 Pygoscelis adeliae | reverse complement strand
TTCCCTCTCAGCTGCTTCTTTCCTCTTCAGGCACAAAGACATGATCTCTCCACAGCGATTCTGCCCACTGATAAACACTAGCGACTGATATGTTTCACTGAGGAACAAAGGGCAGGACTGAGGGACCAGCTTCCAGGCTGCTCCAGCCTTTGTCAGTCTGCTGAGTCAGGAAAGGCATTTCAGTACTCAGCAGGACACGAAATACAGACAGGGGCTGTATTCAACAGCCTTTTGGGGCTCTCCAGTTAAGGATGGGAGACACACATGGGAACAGCTTAGAAGGAAGCCTAAAGAGAACATGAAAGGAATAAAATTGACTAAATATATAACCCAAACAGAAACAAGAGTTTTTAGCTTAAAAGAGGAAGGCCAACGATATGTGAAGCTAACTGGGGACTTGCTTTTGCCATCAGTTACATAGCAGATGCTCAGACATTAACTTTGTTGGGAGCAGGATAAAACCCAAAGAGAATTAAATACTTTAAGGCCTAAAGAGCCATTAGGTCATCAAGTCTGACCTCCACGTGTAGCACGTGTTCCAGAATTTCACCAAATCATTCCTACATTAAGCTCAATTTTTCTTCCAGAAAGGAATCCACTTTGTAAGAAAAGGGTGTTGGAGTGCCATAATTCGGGAGGGTAAGGCATGCATCAGGTGTGGCTTTCTTGGGACCAAGAGAGAAGAGGAATGACACAGGCTCCCACACCATGGGTTGTAGCCATGCCTCACCCAGCTGCTCAGCCCCTGTATTGCAACTCTGGCCTCATCTGATCCCCCGTATTGCAATAAGCAGAGACGTTGGTATTGAGAAATCAGTGTCCCACCATGACCTGGCAGCACTTAGCAGTGAAATACAGCAGAAGCTGCCAAAAAACCTTACAATATTCTCACCAAAAATTTTCAAAAAAGACATTAGAAACAAAAAGCTTTTATTTTAAAAGAAGAAAGAAAAAAGCCAGCATTTAAATCCTCTTGCCTCATAACTGAGCCCAGGGTTATGCCACAATTCAGGTAAATTATGTTTATATAACTGGCATTTGGCTGAATGCATAATTCCTATTTAACAGCTGAAGAGAGGCATTTTGGGTCTTCAAAGAAATCTGACAGGTAATTCCCACTGTAGTTCTGCAGGGTAGCTGAGAGGTAATTATCCTTCTCACTAGTAAATCAATTAGGAATGAATGTATGGAAAGCTTTTCCCCTCCTCCAAGTAACTGCTAATCCTCTAAGCACTAATGAGCAGACAAGGCTAGCAACAGTGTGCAAACCCATCAAAAATCGACAGGAGCTGCAAAGCACGCAGCATCCAATCAGTACCTGGGAGCTAATGCCTCAGAAGAAATATCTTGCCTGGAAAGAGTCTGCACGATTCACTGTGTGTGCACAGGCCCTGTGCATGTGTTACTTTTGGTATCTCCCTCCCCATTTATTGCCTCAAAAAAAGACCTATTTTTGAGGCTCACAAGAGATCACTGCATGGCGTTCAACTAGCCAGCACGTGTGCTGTTAGAGGTGAAACACAAGGGATCTGGACTTTCTCTATTGGGGTGCAATTGATTCACCTACTGTTTTGTGATTCGTTATTGGTGGTTGTCCTCAGGAGCTCAGCAAAAACATGATGCTTACTCTCTGCAGGCCACTGTAACAATATTCACCCAGAGCGACTTGGAGAAGATTACAACCCAAGTGCATTTTTTGCAGTGCACAACCTCATGAATCTGTAAGGCGTGGGTGGACAATAAACCTGATATTGAATTTGACAGATCCCAGATGCTCCAATCCAGTGACACCTTCTCCAGGCATTTTTCAAACACTGCATGGATGTTTGGAATTGCTTTGATGGTCAACAAAGCACAGTCAGCTCTGGGTTCAGATAAACCAGCAGTTTAACCATGCACAGCAACAGTACCCATATATTTAGCAGAGGTAGAAAGAATGAAAACAAGTTGTTCCCGCAGCAGCCAGCACTGAAGCTGGTTTCCTACGGGTTTTCCTTACAGCTCATCTCTCCATTTCAAAAGATTTTTCAGAAGGGAGGAGAAGAGGGAAGACAGACAGATAAGTCCAGAAATCATTTCCTTGAGACATAAGACCAAAACAAATTTAAAAATTGTCATCTGAAATAAGAAAACGACAGGTAAAGACTGGTCTGCATGCCACAATATGATGAAATGTAGGTGTTATTAATAAAAAAGAGAGAAAAGACTGCTAATCTGTAAAGCTCAATAGCTTGAGAAATTGCTAGAAGATAATCATATATCCTAGCACTCCGATTTGTGAGGGAGACTTTACACCAGTGACATAGGATTTGTAACGGAGCATATTGCCTCCGATTTTGGGTGGGCAGAGTTGCTTTGGAAACCGAATGAGGAAGAATTAACTCTTCAGTGCCCACCATACTGGATATGGGAGGGGTGTGAAGGCCAGGAGAGCTCATTACAAAACATCTTCATTCCATTTTGCTCAAAAAAAAGAAGTCAAAGGAGTTTTCACGAGAATTCAGCTTCTGCATCAGAAAAAATATAAGCTGACCCCTGCCCACAGCATTCTTTCTCTCCTCTATAGATCCAAACACACATATATTGTTGCCAATAGTAATCAGAGCTATGACTGCCTTAAGGTTGCATACACTGAAATAAACATCAATCCTGAAACCTCTGCAGACTGACCAGTGATGGAAAACACAATAGCAGTAATAAGAACAGTACAAGTAGCAAAATACTAGTTTGGAAACCTATTGATGGAGACAGGAGAGGGGCAGTTTGGAAGTGATCAAGCAGAATGGGCTGCACCCCATCCAAACACAACTCCACTGCCAGCAATTAGCTATGTGCTGCAGCCCTCCCACATTGATTTATGTGGGTAGCTGAAAGTGTCTTTGTCCCACTACCTCCCTTGAATCAACACAGGCAATAATTTTAAACCAAAAAGGCACTGAGTAGTAACTCCTGCGCTGTGCTCTGTGAGCCAGCTGCAGCCCTAATTGCATCACGTGGGAAGCATGAGCAGGGGGTTTGAAAGCTATGACCTCATCTTCTCTCCTACACATTCAAATCAAATCTTAGGTCTCCCACCCACTCTCCCAGGCATATTCTCCTTTCAGCCCCCCATGATGTAACCAATGAAAATGTCATTTACATCTTTACCTCCAACTTCTAGCTAGGGGAAGCATAAAGGGGAAAAGAGTCAAATACAGAAATAAATACCTTTTACTCAGTATTTCTAATAATAAGGAAACAGAGAAGGCAGGGAGAGGTGTATTAGCCAAAGCCAGTGTAAGCAAGAGTCCCAGAAACATTTGTGTGAGTTCAGCTTCTTTAAAGGTGTAACAATCAGAAGCAAATAAAAGCAATCCTTTTATTTCTCTAACATATTTTTTTTTCTATCACAAAGCCAGGCATAATTCTACTGAATTCCATGGAATTGCACTAGTGCAACTCAGACAGCAAATTCAAGCTCTTGTGAATTACCAACTGATTTCACTTTAGGATCATAATTCCTCTCAGAATGAACAGTAATTTTGTTTCTATAGCTACCAGCTCCACGGCTCTCCCTTACCTTCCTCTTGTTAGTGGGACTGACATAAAGGTAGCTCAGCACGGTCTTCAGGCCTACTTTGTCATTTAGCTTTTCATAGGTAGTGCCATAGTCTGTTGACCTGGAGAAAAGAGGAGACAAAAAGAATTTATGTGGTTATTAGAGCTCAGGGGAAGGAAACGACTGTGTGAACAGATGCTCAAAGTTACAGCTTGAGCATTATTACCCTTAAAACTTAAGGTTTTGTGTTTTCATTCAGGGTAGCCAGCAGAAAAGAGAAGAAAATTTGAGTTCTTTGGGGCAGGGCCTGTCTCTGCATCAATTGATCCTATGCACCTGGGGAGCTATGGTGCAACTGTGAAGATGGACTTTAGGGGAGGCTCTGCTCTCATGTGCCAGTGTGGGACGGCAAATGGTATCTATGTGAGAGGAGACTGATCTCAGCAGCACCCTTAGCACAAATTCTCTTTCAGACAAACCTAACAGAAGAATCCAAATTAAACCCATCAGAAACAGTTTTATTTAAGTAGGCTGATTTTTGACTTGGAGATAGGGATCCAAATGCGGCTCAGAATTGTAACAGCTGAACTCATGTCTAGATAAAAGTGTACCTAAACTGGCATCTTGAGTCCTCAGTCACCCCCATCCTACTTTGTGCCAGGCATTTAATTTTTCTGAGTTACAGAGACAGATTCAGGCCCCTACACTAGCAAATCCCACCCGGAGGAGCAGATGATCTGGGGGTGGCATTACCCGTTCGTGACTGGGGAAAAGGGCTGCTTCGTCACAGAGGGTTTTCTGTAGCTTCCTCCTCCTCATTTGTGGGCATGTTTGAAACCTCACTTTGCCCTGCTTGTTTATCTGCTGTTTTCATACTCTGCTTTTCCTAACAGTTTTTTTCATACCAGAACAAATCAACAGCTACCTAGCACAGGATCCCACACTTCAAGAGTGGTCAGCACCAGCTTGCTTTAGGAGAGGTGTCACAACCTGCATGAAAAGCCCACCCACCTCACCCGAACAGTGGGGAGAGCCTAGCTCCTGACTCTACACAGCTTCTATCATACGGACAGAGCAAACACAATCATTATCAGGTGGACAAGGAAAGACCCTCACAAAAAGCCTACCTGGACATAGCTATGATTTTATTAAGGTGAGAATTCATGGCCCCTGCCCTCCTCTCTAATCATGCTTTTTACTAAACAGGTGATTAGAGAACATGTAGCAAATTCAGTGCCTTTCCCAGTAACTAGCTCCAGGAATTCTCTGACTTTCTAAGCTCAGCAAGCCTCCAGCATCCGCAGCTTTGAGGTTCTGCCTGAGACCAATCCTCTGCTCCTTGTCTGTCTGGCAGAGAAATGGCCCAAGTCACCCTTCTGGCATCACAATGAACAGTGCCGCTGCACCCAGCGGCTCCAGGCTCCCACTCAAGTGGCTGCAGAAACTGAGCAATGCCAGAATCTGCATCCAGCTCCGCTGGTTTCCTTTGCTGCTAGTGGAGTCCAGAATGACACCGAAAAGGCCATGCCGCAAAACCAGATGGCTGGTTTCAGGCTTCCAAGTAGTAGGACCCATGAAGTCAAAAGCTTGTTTTATCACTGATGTGGCTCCAACACATTTGCTTCTGTGCATCTTTCAAGCACAATTCCTAAATGTTTTGCAAACTGGTTCCTCCTTAAATGGGTTGAACCAACCTTCCTCCCTTGAACACACAGCAGTCAGGGGTGCTTCAAGTCTTAAACAACTTCCTTGTGTTCTGGTTTAGCTATACTAAAATAGAGCTAATACTAGCTCTATTTACACTTCATACTCTGTTGTACTAATGCATAATATTGATACTCACTGGACTTCACAGAGACGTCCCAAAGGATATTACAATAATGCACTGTATTTCCATAGCACTTTCCCATCCAAAGAATCTGAAGGTCTTGCCTCGCTAGGTATCAATGCCACACAAAAAAACAAGCAGCTTTCCTCCTCCAGCCAAACTTGAAACTGAAGCAGCTCAATTAATAAAACTGAATAATCCAGGCCAATTAATTCCACTATACGAGGCCTCCTATACATGCAAATTCAACAGGTCAGGAATCCTCAAATAACACTAAGCTCTAAGCAGAGGGTAACACACAGAGGGCAAGCACTGAGGTACTTCCTTGATCTCACCCTTCCAACATCACTAGAGCTCTGAACAAGCCACATTCAGGACTACACATGTACCATCCACCACCCA
>NW_008825155.1:1388760-1397152 GCF_000699105.1 Pygoscelis adeliae | reverse complement strand
AATCTACATTAAAAGAGAATACAAATAACAGTTTAATATTCTCACAGAGCTGCTTTGGTTTTGTTCTCTGAGACATTTTCAAATCTCCCAAAATGCCTTGCACTTCTACAGATGCAGGCTGGATGCCCTAATGACTCTTTCTCATTAAACCATTATCACTCATTGCATTTGCCCTTTCAAAGAATAGCTATAAAGGAAGTAGGATCATTATTTCGTTAACTTCTCTAAGGCTTTCTTTATTATCATGACAGTCATCACTGGCTTCACAGAAACGTCTCAAAGGATATCACAATAATATACTGTATTTCCATAGCACTTTCCTATCCAAAGACTCTGAAGCTTTTGTCTCATGTTAATCCATTCAAACTAACAAAGTCCCAAGGGCCATACTGGGAAATATTATCTCTATTCTAGAGTTGAGGAAATTGAAAGCTTGCATAGGTAATGGTTCGTTTTTTCCAAAAGCAGGCATCTACAATTAGCCATTTCAGCTTCTATAATCATCTAGTGTATGGCTCGATACTCAGACCTGCTAAACTCCTACCACCAAACTGCTTAATTTGAAAACAAGTATTTACAAAAAAAAAAAAAAATGTTGGCCGCCTAATTTTAGCAACCCAAGCCTGAACATTTGAAGAGATGTGACCCACAGATGGAACAGAACAGTTCTGGCTCAGCTTTTAATCTTAACTTGAACCCTTCTCCTTTACTAATTACTTATCTTTGTAGTCAAAGACTTCTAACTGCAAATTAACTAGCCCACATGTCCTTACAGTTGCTTGACACTACAAGCAGACTGGATACCATGTTTTCTCCCATTCCTCTGATCAGAATAGGACCTACTTCAAAGTACATTATTAAAGGAGTGGAGGGGATGAAAGGTTGTAGTAATATCAAAATGACAAAAGACTCAGTGATACCAAAGACCCTTTCCATGAGTCACACCCCAAATGCCTGCTTTAACTTTGGCTTTGGTTGGGCCTTTTATGGCCAACTGATCCTACCTAGCTGGTTCTCCTCTGGCGTGCTCCATTGAAGCCATCACGAGTCTTATCATCTTGGAAGGCTGTTATTGCCTTCAGCCTCAAGTTGATATTTGCAGATTGCTTCTAACCACACACACACAAAAGTGTTATTACCAATGCTTTCATAAAACAGATTGTTGCACCTCATTACACCACTGGTAGCACAGAAACAATGTGGAATGGACTCTGGCTATATATACAAACCCTATAAAAGCTCAGCCCATACATTTTGTCCCACATGTCCTTATACATTGATCTTACAGCATTTCATTGTCCCCTCTATTCTGCTTTCCATCCTGCAAACCAAGCTGCTGGCAATACCCCAAGAAAGGCTCCACAGTGAAAAGCAATAAAACTCAAGGGGTAGTCCAGTCTTGAATGGAACTTTGTCTACTCCAATTCAGCTTTTTGTTTTTTATAACTAGCAGTTCCTACCAGCCATGAGGAAAAATCTCTTTGCTAGTCTTGGTTAACATGAAGAAAGACTTGATCCAGTGCAACACGTATCATATTCATATAACCAACTAAACGTGGGCTTTCCCTGAATAGGCTGTGGCATCAAATTCTACATATTCCCTTTGGAAAAGCAAGTTTATAATGTAATTAATTTATTGGGAGACTGTAAATTCTCCCACAATCGTATTCTATTATAAAGAGTTGGAAAAGAAAATCACCTGCTTGATTCCACTGCCCTCCCCTGACAGGCCGCAACATGTTCTAACCATTGCTGCAAGTGCTGTCCCACAGTCTGGCAGAGCAGGGCTCAAGGGGCACACCCAGGCAGCGAAGCTTCTCTCTACCAAACCTGGTCATAACTCAGTGCACCGAGAGCTAACAAAATCCGTCTTATTCCTGTTGGTCTGAGCCTGAGCTTCCCTGTGAATCTAACAAACAGGCCTGAGCCAGCAGACTTTAATATTGTGATAAGACTTGCTCATCCCAGGGATATGAAGTAGAGGTATGGAAAGGCAGAGAGACTGCCATCTGAATAGCTTTTAGAGGAGTCCTCCTCTCGGATGGTTTCCATCTCAGGGCTCTATCAGGCAGAGGAAGGAGGTTTTGTTTGTTTGCAGTCTCAGCTACTCAGCTATGGAGATAAGCTATAAAATATGTATCAGTCTCTCAGGAGCAAAAGAGCTGCAAATGCCAGCACTGGATGGCTGGGACAAGTCAACCTCCTGGAGTGTACATGCGCCACCGACTCTCCTGTCAGGGGGTCTCTCCTCTGCGCCTGTGACTCTCCCCGACTGTGTGAGGAGAAGGAGCAGGTATGGTTTTGATTTTAGATTCTCAGCCTTTTTCCTAAGATACTAAAGCTTATGCATCATCTCCGGATCAGAGTCCTACTACACACACCGCAGCCCCATATTGAGCACTGCGTGGGGGCACAGCTCTGCTTAAATGAGCAAGAGAATATCCTGATTCTCTGTGCACTTCAGAGAGCAACAGGAACACACACAGCCTAGATTAACATTTGCTTCTCATGTGCCTGCAACCTGTCTGCCTACAGTGTGCCTGTCTCTCCATACCCCCCAAACAACTTGGTTTTACCCACTGGCCAATTTTCTCCCAGTTTGACAGAGAAACAAAAACCCGAGAGGAACAAAGTTTCTACAAGTTTCATGAAAACCAGCAGCCAGCAAAAGGAGAGCAAACTTATTAGCGCTCAGAGAAAAGCTGCAGCATAAAACCAAATCCCATGAGACATGAGAGCAGGCATATCTCTCTGAACATCCAGCTGCAGGAAAACATTCAAACACAGCTCACATATTAATACACTACAAAGAACCCAACTGCACAATACAAGAAGTCAGGCTGCCAAACTTCCATTGCTTGTGAAACAATTCATTTCCATCTCTCCTTTCCCCTTCCTCCCCCTCAAGTTACCCTCCATGAAATAAAGGCCTTTCTGAAGTTGTGACACACTGAGAAGAGACCCCCCCCGAGTCAGAATCCAGCTTGACCACCCCCTGCAGTAGTCCCAACTGTAAACCCCTTTGGCCAGCTACCCTAGTGACCATAAGTGGTTTGGGACTCAGGCAAAAGCTGGCTCAGCACAAACCCCACCACACTGCTTTGCACTAGATGGCTAAATGGGTTCTTACCGGAGCACAGCGTCCTGGATCAGGAAGCAGGCTAACCACACAATAATTACCACACCACATGGGAAGCTGGTCCCGCTAACTTGCAGGCAGGACAGAGGGCTGCTCCTCTTCAAAAGCATATCTGTCATTTAGCATGCTCTGGCTCTGCCTCCCTGAACTCTTTGAGATTATTCCTTTTCTTCCTTGTTGAACATTTTAGACTAGTGAACATTTTAGGCTTTTGGTGGCTGAACATCCTCCACTCCCAAAGCGTTTTTCATATTTAGATACAAAAGAGAGAAGCAACCTTTCCTATCTTAGGGCTGCTCATGAGCCCAAACAAAGCCAGAGTCTGTCTTGGGCAGCCAAATGCCTGGGACAGAAACAGAGTTGGCCCTGCAGCTAATGCAGCTCCAGCTGGAGCTCCGGAAAGGCAGGGTGACCGCTGCCACTGCCAAGGAGGACATGGGTACAAGTCTAGCAATGCTCCCCCAGAAGCAGCGGACATGGCACCACCCGTTGCTGCTAGCCCAGCTCCCTGGGCTCTCCTTCTCTGCCTCTCCAGGACTATATCATTCCCAAACTCAAGGCAACGAGGGCAGCCCAGGTCCAGCATCCAGCCTGCAACAGTAGAGCCTAATTTCACTTACAATGAGGCAGTTCCCAGAACGACCCCCTCTTACCAGGGCAAGCCTGGCTGGCTGACCTGGTCACACACAAGGACACTTTTTTCTGATTTAAAAAAAAAAAAAAAAAAGAAAAAAGAAAAACAAAACACAAACAAAAAGCCCAAACAAACAAAAAAACAACAGCCAGTTGTGCCTACTTACTAACCAAGGAAATCCAAGTATCTGTACTCTGTGAATCTTTCACTTAGCAGAGCACAGTATTTGCTGTGCTGAGAGCTTGCTTTTACCCAACCATGATTTTAGAGTGACTGTAATAAATATAAAGTCAGAATATTTTACAACTACAAACAGAAACAACTGCTTCCCTTTGTCCCCATCCCACTAAAGAAAACTAAGGACAACAATGAAAGTCCAGGGAAGTGAACAGAAACTGAGAAAGCATATGGTACTGCTTCCTGGTGTATTTTCCCAGCCTAGAGCAATACCACAGACTTCCTAAATTGAAGATGATGCCTTTGTGGCATCAGTGGGCCATCAGTGGGCTTTTAGTTCCATAAAGCTGTCTAACCCCACAGGGAAACTTGGCAACTTCATTATCACATGTTAATAAACACCACAGATGTGTGCTGTATGAAGAGATGCTCCCTTTTGTTTTAACTTGATAATGTATTTCAGAGCCCATTGCTACCACTTAACAAGAATGAAACCATGGAGCCCCATGCTGCCATTTGTGATTTCACTGATTGTTGTCATATCCCCCACAGATTTTTTTTTCCAGTCTGAAGACTCCTCATTTATTTAGCCACTCCTTGTACAACTTATTCAAATCTCTGATCATCCTATGGCTACTCTTTCTAGTCTAATTACATCTTTTGTCATGGATGCCTCAGAGACCAATCTTTAACAGGAAGATCTTTCTTGAAAAAAACGAATATCCAAGTATACCACCAAAAACCCAGAGTATTTAAAAAGACCTAAATAAAACCACTTTCTGCCATCCTACACAAGGTTTTACATCCTCAGCACTTCTGGAACTGTAACCCATCAGTTCTAGGGCACGTTCAGTTCCACAAAGTCTCAAAAGTACCTAAAACCAGAGATCCCACTGGGGAAAAAGGAAGTTCAAGCAGATCATAGTTTTGGTAATTTCCCTTGGAAAATTATTTTTTTCCTTTTAGTTTGCATGTCATCTAAACAGCAGAATACCCACCCCAATTTCTATTATGATACCAGCACCCTTCCTCCACCCCCTTTCTTTTTTGATTAATGACAATCCCCATCACCAAACATCTGCAAGACTTGAAGATGACCTTTGTTGATAAATTTCAATTTATAATGTACAGTGGAGACTGGCAAGGCAAAATGAGCTGCCATGATGCATTAGTCATTGTGAGTCACAGTTCAAAATGAAGGAGATAAGAGTTTAACTACGAACACTGGCTTCCTCTTTTTTTCTTGTAGATTCTTCTTTTTTTATTTTTGACAGGAAAGGTATCCTCTCTTTTTTATTCAATATGAGCCTTTGGGAGGGCTCTGGATGTCTCAGAGGTTGCACAAAAGGATACAGAATATTCCACCTCTGGATTTACGGGCAATAAAGCACAGGAGATGTATCAGTCACATTTCTAGTGGCTGATTGCTCATCAGTGTTTCATTTGATCACCATCCCACAAGGCAGGAGGACTGTTCACACCAGTCATTCCTTAGTAGAGATTACTACTCAGATGGGCATGAACAGTCTCTGGAGATGTAGGTTTTGTATATTTAGCTTACAGGGACAGTGGGGACTAACTTGAAAGCCATATGTTTGCAGCATTGTTGTACTTGTCCTGTAGGAACACAGTGGTGCTTTGGATAGCCCCAGCAATCACTGACTATCCAGAACAATGTGCCATTGGGTGTCTAAACAGCATTCACCATCAGCAGGCTGCAGCTGTAGTGGTTACTAAGCATCGCTTTATATTCTGCTGCAGAATAGCCCACAATAAGGAGACACAAAGCAACAAAGATTGGTGCCTCCTACTGTGTACTAAAATAACTCCACTACCCCAGCTACAAGTAAGACTCCATCTTCTCTATATCATGCCCATTTATCTCATCTTAAATTTAACTACCTACAAACTAGGTATTTAGCTCTAGCTCCCAAGCCTGTCCACATTTTCTCTCTAACTATAGACAGAAAATGTTAACTTCAGAGAATGACTCGTTCATCCTAAAACCGGTGAGGATGCATTGCTCTCTTAAGGTGTCTTCCTCCCTTCGATGTAAAGGGAGACCAGAGCAACCAACACACACTCAGCTGTTAGATGGCTAGAACAAGGCAAGGTGTATCTCACACTAAATGGATTAGAAAAGCTCATGCACTGAGCTGGCAGTACAAATGAAGGGAAGGACCTCAGTCATCCTGCCTGAGATCAAAAGTTCATAATTTGTTGTAATGCACCAGTGCTCTATGTTTTAAATGTCGTTATTCTGTGGGAATATGTACTAGAATTACTATTAGAAGTAAGTGCCAAACGATATCAGAACTCCACTGTGCCATACACACTCTATAGCGTTACAAAGTGAAGAGAGCAGAGACAAGCAGAGAAATGTGATAAATCTGGCAGAATCAAGAATACAAAGAAAGACCTGAGGAAATGTGAAATGGCTTCTCCTCAAAAGCTGGGATAACCACTTCCCTTCATTGCATGCTTGCCCCATTACACCATTGATGACCTGCTGGCAATCCTTATCATGGCCAGGCAAAGTCGATGCCCACTGGTAGAAACTGTACCTCACAGAAGCACAAACATGAAAGCTATACAGGCACCATGTAATTTCCACATCAGCAGCCTCAGCAAGGACATCAGCATCTGAATCATCATCTTACTGCTTCTGACCTGAGACTAGGACACCACATTCCTGCAGACACCACCGAAGACACAGTTCAGTTACCATGAAACAGGGGCAATCTGGAGCTAAGACAGCCTGGCTTCACAAAGGCCTCTCCTTTTTCTGCTCTGGTCATTTCACTACTGTGAAATCTATGTAAAAGCATTACTTTTGTACAGCTCTGAAGAACTACACCTCATCATTACTCACTTTCCATTTGTACTATCTAAAAGATCTGACATATTTATTGTGTTCTTGATTCTGATGTATCCTAATTTTCCAAAGAGGTGTTTTATGTATCCCTGGTAAGGCAGCATACTGATTTCATTCCAAGCACTTGACTGACTCAGCAAAGATGGCCTTATCAAGACGTATTCAAGAAATTTGGTCTAGAGGACACATTAATAGCCTCAAAAATAAAAGGCAGCTTTGATGACAAAGCCTCATTAATTAATCAGATATTAATTAGATTATTAATTAGAAACAAGGCCCTTCCCAGGCCCTTTTCTACTTTCATTACTATAGCTAAAAATACTTCTGTAACGATTCTCCTAAGTAGCTAATCATTTTAATTTGCATTATTTTGTAGCAAAAGGAAAGCGCTTTGAATGTAGGATTTTCTGAAGGAATTGTAGAGGTTCAATTTAACATCCATGTTATTAGGTGCATTTAAACTGGAACTCCCCTTAAATGTATGTTGAACAAAATGTCGAGGCAAGACTATGGAACAGCCCCATCACTAAACTCTGTATTTCTGTGCTAGATGTGGATGACAAAGAAGTCCTTCCAACTGCTCAGAGAGTAAGTACACTCTGGGCAATACAAACTACCCTGACAGTAGGTCACCTCACCCTTCTAAGAGAGGGGGACAGGTGACTCAAATCTCAGTTTCCCAGCTGGGGATACCAATATCAGTGTCCACTCATGCCCCCTGGGATGGTGGCTGTGGCCAGGGTTTACCAGAAAGTTGCCTTTGACACTGTCTGCCTGTTTTGGGATCAGTGGTAGGCAGTACTGTGGGGTCATTAGATGAACCTGAGTCATCTCTATTTTAACACAAGGCACGTTAACTTTTTTGAACTATCAGCAAATCTTTGCAAAACTGATGTGCTTAAAAAAGAGGACAGTGATGGAGGTAGTTTAGTCCAGTTCCTTAGACACAGATACTAAAAATTACTGACAATTCCCAAACCAACTTTTACAGTCAGCCTGCAACACATTCCATTCCCTACCTCAGCTGACCCCTCTCCCACAAGCCTTATGTCTACCTGCAACTCCCCTATTTGTGGCCCACAAAGGTTACTGCCCCCAGCAGCACACCCACACAACATGAACATAAATACCACAGAAATCCTGCCTGACTCCAGGCAAGGCTCCTCAGCATTCCAGTTTCCCATTTAGAATCATAGAATCATTAAGGTTGGAAGAGACCTCCAAGATCATCGAGTCCAACCATCAACCCAACACCACCATGCCCACTAAACCATGTCCCTAAGCGCCTCATCTACCTATCTTTTAAATACCTCCAGGGATGGTGACTCAACCACTTCCCTGGGCAGCCTCTTCCAATGTTTCACCACTCTTTCAGTAAAGAAATTTTTCCTCATGTCCAATCTAAACCTCCCCTGGCACAACTTAAGGCCATTTCCTCTTGTCCTTTCGTCAGTTACTTGGGAGAAGAGACCAACACCCACCTCGCTACAAACTCCTTTCAGGTAGTTGTAGAGAGCAATGAGGTCTCCCCTCAGCCTCCTCTTCTCCAGGCTAAACAACCCCAGCT
>NW_008825155.1:1384267-1387991 GCF_000699105.1 Pygoscelis adeliae | reverse complement strand
GGTGTCAAAGGCCTTACTGAAGTCCAGGTAGACCACATCCACAGCCTTTCCCTCATCCACTAGGCAGGTCACCTGGTCATAGAAGGAGATCAGGTTGGTCAAGCAGGACCTGCCTTCCATGAACCCGTGCTGGCTGGGCCTGATCCCCTGGTTGTCCCGCACCTGCCTTGTGAGCACCCTCAAGATGAACCACTCCATAATCTTCCCCAAAGATTACACAGAGCCACCCCGCCACCTCTCCTTCCTCGCTTGTCCCTTCTGAAGAGTTTATAGGCATCCATTGCAGCACTCCAATCATGAGAGTCACCCCACCAGCTTGGCGAGCTCCTCTGCCAGCTCCCTCAGCACTCTCGGGTGGATCCCATCCGGCCCCATAGACTTGTGAGCATCCAGGTGGCGTAGCAGGTCGTTGACTGCTTCCTCTTGGATTATGGGGGGTTCATCCTGCTCGCCATCCCTGTCCTCCAGCTCAGGGGGCCGAGTACCCTGAGGATAACTAGTCTGCCTGCTAAAGACTGAGGCAAAGAAGGCATTAAGTACCTCAGCCTTTTCCTTTTAGTTAACTTAGTTTCCTGGGAAAAGATTGTTTCTTACTGTTCCCCCCCAAAAAATAAGCAGCTCATGAGATGCAGCCACCTGAGACAGTTGAGGACTGGCAATGCAAGAAGTCCCTTCTAGACTTAGGAACACACCTTTACCTCCAGTCACAACATGACTGAGAGCCTCTGCATGCTACTTTTCTACAATTAATGAGACAGCACCAGATCGCCAATTAGTTAAAGTCAATATGACCCTATTACATTAAAGTGAATTAATAATATTGGCAGATCTACACAAATTTACACAATAAAGGTCAGGACCCACTATACCTACGTATAACTATAAACATACAGACTAATAACATTAACAAGATGATGCTAGCATTTTGCAAGCATTTCACAATTTTGCATTTGTGAGAATTCTGCATTTCTAAGAAACTTCAGAAGTTTAAACCTGCACGGACAAGACAAAGCAATAGTGCAAGTTTGGTTTTCTTAAGAAGCAAAAAGAATTTGTAGTCATAAAAGAACATAAATAAGTCTCAGGCTAATATTGTTCTGAACAGGTTTTTTGCAATGACATTTTCCCACCAGAACAGTCTCCAGCACAAGCTCTCTTTCAATATGATAAATAAATAAATAAAAAAAAACATAAAATCAGCCCATTCCTGAATCCTTTGAGGCTTATCCATTCCAGTTACCGCTGAAATATCCATGACAGGACCTGAAAACCCTCCCAGCCTTCTGAACTATGCGCTAATGGTTTTGAGCATCTCATAACACAGACATCATAATTCACAAGACAGAAGGAGCTCTCAGGCTGGATTACACAGCTGACAATGCCTTTATGTAGGCTGCACCACTTGCTTTGCAGGGTGACCTGGTTATACAGCTGGGTCCCTGGGCAATAAGCTATGGTTGTTCTGAATGGTCCCAAATGACTCTCTTCCTTTCTCATCCAAACAGTCAGGTTATGCCACTGCATCCTCTCCCAGTTCCTCAGAGCAGAGAATTTTGGTTGATAAATATAAGGACAAGGATATAAGTGCAAAAATGGAAGAAACCAGTCATCTGTCACCCAGTTTCTTGGCTTGGGCAACAGTCAGATCAGCAGCTGGATTAAGCCCTCATAATACAAGTAAATCCAGTGCTACACTGCATATAGATATTCCATACTAGCACTGGTTGAGTGTGAGTCTTATTTATTCCCTGAGCATGAGGATTAACAGCCTTGATTCTAGTTAGCATATCTTCAAAATGCAGACACTAAGGTCTAAGTTTGTGTCTATACAGACTTTCCAAAGAGGTAAGCTTGCTGCTTATTATCAAGGTTAATAAATGATTGTGATCTGTACAGCAGATGCTCAACATGGGGATCCCCCTCTTCCCCACCAACTGCTTGTGAGTTGGGGGCAGCTCAGAAAGCATACAATTGATTGTTCCTGCACTATCATGCCCTAAGACCTCACTGCCTAATATCTTTCAAACCACAGTTGGTTCAAGCTTAATTTTACCCCAGAAAAGCCTCCTTTCCTGTCATCTTTTGTGCTTGGCACTCAGAAGCTCATCTAACACAAAACATTTTGTCTTGGGAAAATAAACCTGTTGAAATTTTTTCAGACAGAAGATCAATAAAATGGGAACAGCTTGAAAAGTCAATCAGCTTCAGCAAGTCCCCCAGGAGATGGCTGGGTAATTGTCATTTTAATGAAGGAATAGCAAATGGACCACAAGGAAATGCGCATCCCCTTCAAACTCATGAGGGAGGGTATCTCAGGCTGAGAAGCAGGGAAAGAAAAGGAAGCACTAGAGAAGACCAGTCATCTCTCTAGCTTGATAGGCTGTCTCAAGAAGTCGTCAGAAAGAGCTAACTTAAACTTCTTCAAACTGAGAATTAGCTCCAGTGCTACACTGCAGAATGATATTTCCTTCCAGGTATTAGATGAGGAATATTTTTGTTTAGGCCCTGAAATACAAGGACGAATATCCCTTATACCTTTGCTCCTAAGTAGTGTGCTGAAAATGTGGTTCTTATTCACAGTGTCATGAAAAGTCATGACTTTTATGTAAACGGAGTTTATGAAGAGTTAAGCACCCTGCATATTATCAAGGCAAATGGAAGGGGAAAGTTGTCTGTGATCCAAAATGCTAAAGTCCTTTTTCTAGACACACCATGGATTTTCTTTATGTCTTTGGATTTAATCATAAGTTAACTACTTATGAACAGGATCAAACACAAACACCCAAGATGCAGACTGTGAGGTTCACTGAAGAAAGAATTCTGTTGTACTAAAGGCATTGGAAGGTATCTTGGGAGACCTGCAAGGTTCCTACTTTGCCACAGACTTCCTATGTGGTTGTGAACTTTTTGCCACTTACACACAAAGACATATTTTGCTATTGTTCCAAACCGCCTAGGTTGGAGTATGGCATACCCCCATGGAGTATGAAAGGTTCACATAGATGCAGACATTTCAAACTGTAAACTGAGATCCATGCTTTCGTAGCCATGACAGACAGATTGGACTGGACTGATTGACTGAATTGGATGGATCAAGCAAGGCAAGAGACCAGCACGGCTGAGTCGAGACCTGCTGGTCAAATTAAAGGGCAAGAAGGAAACGCACAGGCAGTGGAAGCAGGGACAGGTATCCTGCAAAGAGTATAGGGACGTTGCCCGGTTGTGTAGGGATGGGTTCGGGAAGGCCAGAGTGCAGCTGGAGCTGAACTTGGCAAGGGATGCAAACAATAATAAGAAGGGCTTCTACAGGTATGTCAGCCAGAAAAGGAAGGCCAAAGAAAGCATACCTCCCCGATGAACACGACTGGCAAACTGGTAACAACAGACAAGGAGAAGGCTGAGGTATTCAAGTTTTTGCTTCAGTCTTCACTGACAGCCTCCCTTCCCACACCTCTGGAGTGGACGGACTGCAAGAGTGGGATGGAGTGGGGACTGGGGGAGCAAAGTCCCTCCCACTGTAAGAGAAGATCAGGTTTGTGACCACCTGAGGAACCTGAATATACATATGTCTATGGGACCTGACGAGATGCATCCCAAAGTCCTGAGGGAATTGGCTGATGTAATTGCCAAGCCACTCTCCATGATATTTGAAAAGTCATGGCAGTCAGGTGAAGTCCCTGGTGACTGGAAAAAGGGAAACATTGCACCCATTTTTAAAAAGGGT
>NW_008825155.1:1381979-1383016 GCF_000699105.1 Pygoscelis adeliae | reverse complement strand
CCTGGAAACATTCACGGCCAGGCTGGATGGGGCTCTGGGCAACCTGATCGAGTTGAAGATGTTCCTGCTTATTGAAGGGGTGTTGGACTAGATGACCTTTAAAGGTCCCTTCCAACCCAAACTATTCTATGATTCTATGAGGACTTCCTGTGTGAGGTCCCGTGCGCTGTGCTATGTCAGAGCTCAGAGTCCATCAATGTAATTGTCTATCCTAGCATTCAAGTCTATGGCTCAGTATGTTTTGGGCCTTTGGCCATGCTTTCTACTTGAACTTGGGCTCCAGTCCCACTCAGGATATCTGCCTGTTGATGAACCAACTGGTGCTCATGTTTCTGACAGCACTGTCCATGGATCCATTCTTCAAAAAAAATTAGAGCAGAACTCATTAAATTGTGCAGTGTATCTTTAATAGTATTCTAACCCAGCATGGTTCACCCACAGCCCCTGGACAGTTTTAAAGCAGTGGCACTTAAGTTCTTTCAGTGATATTATTTAGACCAGGAGAGAAATGGCTTTTTTTCTTCACTCTAGTCAAACTGATGCTTCAAAAGCCAGTGAGAAATGAAGCATGATACTACATTTCTGGAGGGCACCATTAAGACCCCCAGGGATAAGGTCAGCATAAAGGGTTGCCCATCTTTTAGCAGGTAGATTGCAATAGCCCGTGATTAATTAGGAAATAGTGGCACCTCATCATTGGCCATTTCCTTACCCTTTTTAGCTACCTTACCAGAAGGCCCGTTGTTTGTTTTAACATCAGCTTTAACATTCTGGGAATGAATCTTCCTGCAGGCTGAATAGTAATGCTCTGAAAACAAGCCCCCTGCAGTCAACAAGGATCTGATCACCCACCCGGTGCAGGGGCAGTTCTGCAGACTTGTCTGTGCACATCTCTACAGGTTTTACTCTGAGGACAGAGGAGAAAATGAAATATAGGTACAAAAGAGGAAGGTTCACACAGCGCCACGATTTCTAGTAAAACCATTCAGTCATGACTGAGACGTCAGTGAGCAGTGCATGGACATGCTGAGCAGAAG
>NW_008825155.1:1374259-1381968 GCF_000699105.1 Pygoscelis adeliae | reverse complement strand
GTAGCTTACTGCAAAGAATAAGGGTAGTGATGAGTGGCCAACAGCTCAGAGCAGATGAACATTCTCCCCCCACCTCTCTCCCTTCAGAAGGTCCCTGGGAGGGCATCTGGACAGGAAACCTGCTGGATTCACACCACTGCCTTTAGCACACTGCTTGATTGCTCATGTTTTAACATTAGACCCTCAGCTAGTATATGTCCAAAAGAAACTACTTACAACAACCAAAACTGGAAGTCTCAATACAGTACAGCATGTTCCTCAGAACATTCACTCCACACAGCCCCATGACCCACTTTTAACTAAGTACCACAGCTGACCTGCATCAATTAGCCAGTTGAAAATATAAACAAACAGGTGAGAAGATCTCCTGCTACAGGAAAACAGCCAAGCTTTAACCAAGCTTCCCCCAATTCATTCCTCCCCCTCCCTCACCCCCCAATACCTCTTTAACCCCTCTGGTGTGTGCTTCTATTAATCACAGCCCATGAAGTCAAAAATGCCTTTTCCCAGACTCCATTTAGACACACACATTTATTTGTGCTTGACTCAGATGTAAGGGAATACTTCCACGTTAATGAGCTACAATCATGGATCAATAAAGTTCATATTGAGACTTAAGTGCTGTCATTATTGAAAGAAGGAACACAGAAAGAGATATTACATCATGTACATATGCACCTATTACACAGCTGCTAAGCTTTAAAACAATGTGTTTGTAGTAATCAGAGTACCATGGTGAAATAGCAGCTGTCTTTTCAAGCCAACAGTAAATGCATGTTGGGAGCGCTATCTGAAGAGGTTATTTCTTTGTCCATACTTTACTACGTAACTGATGCTGAAAATGGAGAAAATAAATAGTGATGAGGTTTTGCTACAAGTCATTATTTTGCAAAGATTACACTTTAATAACTCCAGTACACAAAACATTTTCATGAATTAATCTCCCTTCCTCATGGATGAGGGCAAATGATAAACATGGGCTTCTTTAACCCCCACCTTCTCTCTCTCTTTTTTTTTTTAAATCTCATTCTGCCACCACTTATCAGTGTCCCCACAGCAAAAAAGAGGAGAAAAATATTAAATGCATTGCTGGGAATGGGATCTCATCCTTAATGACACCATCAATAATTGCTGTCACAAGCTAATATCAGAGTTGCAACCTTACAAAGAAGATAAAGAGGCAGAGTTTTTCAGATCGTGGTTTCTAGACAGACAGGCTCTAAATGGGATTTTGCTACATGCTTTTAAATGCTGCCTGGATAGCTCATAGGGCAGTGGAAACTAAAAACAGGCTGAATCCAGACAGGGAGTACTAAACCTAGGGCTGTCCTATGAACCTCCCAGAACGGTGTTGGAACCAGAAAGCAGGATGTAAATACAGCAAACGCTGTCCTTACAGCAAGATTTACACCTTTGATGGCACTTCCTTGGACGCCAAGGATATCCTCAGGCAGCTCCTTCTTCATGCATCAGACAGATTCCAGTAATTCCCCAATCAGCAGTGCCCAGATGCGCTTTGGTCCCTACACCACTGAAAAGTTACTATGCAGCTAAGACCTTCTCATCACAATCTAGATGCCATTAAGAGAATTTATACTCCAAGATGCTTTTAAAAAGAGACTGAGTGGCTCCTAGTTGAAACCTGTGGCTGGAGAATTGAGATCAGCTTCTCTTCAAATATTGGCAGCTTGGGGGCCTTGACACTACCTGCAACCTGCACAGATCCTACCCTCACACCAGTAAGCTGCAGACAAACAACAGTGCTCCTGTTTCCTGAGAACTTCTTGTTAATATGCTGAAGGTGAGACACTGACAATCCTTATGTATTTGTACAACATCAAACCAAGAACAGGCCAGTTGTTTGAGTGCTTCTATGCACCCTGCTAGTGCAACCAAGCGTGTACTTCAGACTTGAACAGAGAAGGAAACAGGTTTAACACAGCCAGCCCCAGCTTCAGCTGGGAAGTAGCAACTCCAGAGCCCAGATGTTTGGGGTCACTATGACTTCTCAGGTGACTGAATTATTAATTCCCCAATAGAATCAATGTATTAATCAATAGAAAACAGTGGAGAGGGACAAGTATGCTGGGAAATCTCCTTTAATTTTGCACTTTAGAATCTCCATGTAATTAATATTCAGCATGGCACACTTGCACTTCTTGTTGCAATCCTTGAGAAAACTCCCTTCAAGAGCTTTGCAAGACAGTGAGTGGTTCATTTCCAGTCTAGGAATGAAGACATTCCTTCTGGTCTCTCTTACTGACTGCCAGCAAACACAGTTCAGACCTTCCCTCCTGAACAGTCTAGCTATGCAAACCCTTTCGCCAAGCAGGGTGGAAACCTCACCCTACTTTCTTCTACTCTATGCTATCAGCCAGAGACACCATTCAGTAAGAAGAGCCCAGAGACGAGTCATTAGTCATAGACTGTAATGCTCCGGTATCATAAACACAGTCAGACATAAGAAGTCTCTGAATTTGGCAGGGGGAGAGTGGGGCTGAAATCACATCTTTCCACATAACGCAATGTTGTGACTCATCTTTTAAAAAAGGTTATGTAGATGAGAGTTGGGGTTGTTCAGCCTAGAGAAGAGGCGGCTTCGGGGAGACCTTACTGCAGCCTTTCAATACTCAAAGGGGACTTATAAAAAAGATGGCGGCAAACTTTTTAGCAGGGTCTGTTGCGACAGGACAAGGGGGTAGATTTAGACTAGATGTAAGGAAGAAATTTTTTACGCTGAGGGTGGTGAAACACTGGAACAGGTTGCCCAGAGAGGTGGTGGATGCCCCATCCCTGGAAACATTCAAGGTCAGGTTGGCCGGGGCTCTGAGCAACCTGATTTAGTTGAAGATGTCCCTGCCCACGGCAGGGGGGTTGGACTAGATGACCTTTAGAGGTCCCTTCCAACTTCCAAATTCCCAGAAGAAGAAAAAAAACAACCAAACAAAAAAAACCAAACCAACACCACAAGGAAACACCACAAACCAAAAAAACCCAAAGCAAACACGAACAAACATACGCACTTAAAATCTGACTTTGAAATGCTGCATTGTAATGTGACTATTTCAAGTCTCTACTCACAGGGTTTCTTGACCTCATTTCTAACAGTGGACAGCTAAATCCACGTTCTCAAATATGTATCCATCTTACCTCTCCTGAGCAGAAAACACAAATTCATAATCTCCCTTTTCACTCCTTTCATGGGAACATGGTTGTTGCTGCTGTTGTATGAGCAAGTACAATTATAAATTCCTTTCTGCAACTGGAATATCAACCCTTATAGGAATAACCTTTCATGGATGGCAAAGTTCACTGGCACAATGCTACTTTTTCCCCTGTCAGGAGCTAAATGCATCACATTGCTCAAAATTAAAACCACCTTAACACTCATCTGTAATAACATGTGACAGCTGCCATGTTTTTAAGACTCCAGACGGAACTAGGGATCTCAAATTAGTCACTTGGATCCATCTGGTTTGACAGGGTACACCTGCCTTGGACTGAACACATCCTGGTTATTGGTAGCAGATATGAGCACAGTGCATGGGGAAGTAGTAAGTGGTGTGGGTACTCTGCAAGAAGTTCTTCTGCCTCCAGAGAATTAAGGGGTTATCTTAGTATGCCAGATTGTTTTTTGTTGCCAAGTTGAGGATTTTAGCAACCAGTCTCTGAATAGAGATTTCAGTTGCTCCCAAGAGCTGTGTTTATTATCTATGCTGTGTAAACACAATGCCCTTTGCTCTAGGGAATGACCTAGCAGACAACGCCATGTTTCCCTAGTACAAGAACTCTTCAAGTCTAGTGCCTTCATAAATGCTGCACAGGTCAGAGGGTAGGGAGTTATGAAGGGCTCTCTGCTCCCTGTCCTTCCACACAGCTCAGCAGATGGACTGTGCTAAGTGGGGAAGGATAAGCAGGTTACCACCCAGGCTTTCAAAGGAGAGATGTCTGGAGGTACCCAGACGTATTGGAGACGATGCATGGCAAAGGGCTACATCATCGTGAGTTTGAGGGGCAATACAAAGAGCTTCCACACATGGGTCTGCCAGCAGCCATAAACCAGGCCATGAGCATCTACTCTTCCCCCTTCCCCCCTAAGAGTTATTACCTCTGGCTGGAAGTGCTCATTAGGATCATGAAAACATTTTGTTGTCAACTCCTCTGCTTCAGTTCCCCACTGAAAAGAGGAGATGAGCATGGAGATATCCAATTCATCTTTGCAGAAAGAATCTTCTGAGCTTATTTGCATAAATAAAATAGCTAGTGTGACCAACAGGACCAAATAAACATAGAAAAGGAAAATAAAGCCACAACTCAATCAATTTCCTAGGTTACATTCAGATCTGTCCAATACAGGCACTTAGCTGAAGAATCATAACTTCCATTTCAAAAGCATGAAGAGCTATCTGACCACCTGCTGTCCAAGGCTGCCAGGCCATTGGTCTGTACATAAGCTGCGAAGAGAAATCATCACACTTCCATTGCAGACAAGTAACAGCGGTATCATCAGTGTGGCCCTGCATCAGCAGAGGGAGGGTCTCCCACTTTCACTGCAACTCCAGGGCCAGCAATAGCATGAGGGTCTGCACAAGCTGCCTGCTTACGGTGTCGCCTGGGCTGCCTCAATGCGCAATGTATCTGTGTGCAGAACAAATGAGCCAGCAAGCCTCGTTTGTCATCATCTGTGCTCACCAACAACCGCCCTCCACTTCTACCATGTCAGCTCAGCAGCATCCTAACAAAGAAAAAGAGAATCCTTCCCTTGCTCCTGCCACATGCTCACCTCACCTTCAATCCCCAAACATTGATAGAAAGGATTAAAGAGAGTGCTGCTTAAAATAAAATGGATATAGGATTCAAAACCAATTACCAAATCATAATCTTGCTCAGATAGGCATGCTAAGAATAATTGCTATCCACAAGATGAATGCTTGTTGGAGACACATTACAGAAGACTGCATAATTAAATATAGCAACCGATCCTCATTTATCTACCAAGCAATTCACATTTAAAAGCTCACCTGCATGTATTTGGGCAAAAGCCACTTGGGAGTTTTCATAGCAGCTGAAAGTTTGGGGAACAGCAAAAACAGAAAAATAAAAAACAGCAGGAAAAGTAATCAGCTTGTCACCAGAAAAAAGGAGGGGACAGTAAAATCATTCTCTGGGCATTATTTGCCCTTTAAATAATATCCTTTGAGAGAAGCGAAAACATCTTTGATGTCAGCTTATACCTGGTCCAAACAAAAGTTTTTTCTAGAAAGGAACAAACTGATGCAGAAGCGAGAGGGGGCACTCTGCCAGGTACAGTTTTCTCAAGATGTTGGCTGCAGTGTCTGTGGACTGGAATAAAACAGCAAAGGCAACCACAGTCACCACACCCCAACAGCTCCCTCACTTTGCACCAGTCTTCCCTTATCAGCCAAGAGACAACTGACACCAAGCGTAGATGTGCCAGATCAAATCAAGGATACCCTTAGTCTTATGCACTCGTACTGTTCCATTCCCAAGATGAAGCTATTTGCAGAAAAAAAGCCATTTTTTTCTTGGCTGCTCTGCAGTCTGGAGGGAAACGTAATGCCCAGCATGGCACGTGACCTGACAGGTGGCCGGCAACCACGTGCCAAGTACCACAAGCCCTGCCAGCCCAGCTCCTGAAGCACAGCACCAAGCTCTTCCCTTGCCACGTGTCGCCCAGAGCTAGTTACGTCCTGGCTCTCCTGCTCCATGGATGCTCTTTCAAAACTTTGCCAAATGGGGTTTTCACAGAAGCGTGTTGCCCTGATTCACAATAACTACCATGTTGCAGAACAGGTGAACTAGAATCCAGAGAAGGATCTCCAGAGAAATTAGTAGCTGAAGAGGACAAATATCTACTCCATCCCATAAGTAAAGTATTTCTCTACCTTCTCCCTTAGTGGAAAAAAAAAATACTTTAAAATTTGCAGGCTAGATGTATTTTTGTGGATAATATTCTCTGTGCAGAAAAACAGGAATGAATATAAGGGAAAGATTTGCAAAGCCACCTACCTAATATAGATATCCAATTAAACTTAACGAGAGTTGATCTTCAGCTTAAATGTGCAGCTTTGACAATCTCAATCAAAACATCCTAAGTTTTCCTACATCTATCGCCTGAAACATCCTTCTTCTTAAAATCCATTTTACCCTGTCCCCGAGAGATTAATTTTCTCAGCAGCACCTTCCCTCCAGCCATCCAGTCTTGCTACAGAAACTGTTGCATGTGACCCCCCCCCAACCAACCACACAACTTGAGCAATAAACACTGAATATCAAATATGCAAAAAGCTTTTACTGTTGACAATCCAAGAAACAATTAGAGGCTGTCCTTTCAAAACTGCCAGTCAGGCAGTAAGACAGCATTAAATCCTTGCAGAGATTAACTGAAAGAATAAAGCTTTAATACACCCAACTTGGGGTTTGGAAGCAGAGGTGAGGCTTTTGGGGGCTTTTTACACAAATGTTTTCGATGAGTCCATGTTTAAGTTTGTATTGAGAAAAATACAGGTACAGATAAGCTTTGTCCTTAAGATACTTATGACGCTATATTAATAATGCAACACTTTCCATTTCCACAGTAGTCTGGATGCAATGACTTACACATTCCTCAAGTGAGCGAACACTGCCATCTCCGTGCTGCCAATGAGAAAAGCACAGAAACCTGATTTTTACCTGAGTTTTGCCCCTCACCTGAAGAGTCTCCTCAGTCTATACCAAATACAAGAGTCCAGGGATGCGGCATTTAGACCCTATTTCCAATGAACATACTTCAAACTTGAATATCCAGTGCAAGTAGATTGACACTGAAATGTAAAGTTTTCCACGTTAAAGGTAGATCTTCAAGTGTTGGAAAGCATCCATATCTTCCTCCTGGAGGATTTTGAAAGCTCCTATACCCCACAGAAGTCGACCTCTCGCTCCAGCTGCAAGGCAGGGGAAGATTCACAGGGTCTTAAAGATTGAAACATGGCTCAAGTCTGTTATAAGAGGTTGGTGCTAAGAAAAAAAAAATGCACATTTGCAGTATTTGTTTTCAACAGACAGAAAGAAAAACATCTGCACAATTCAATAAATACTCCGTTTGACTCACTCTCTTTCAAACATTACCTCTGGTAAAATGACAACATGTGAAGAACATTGTCTACATTTTTTCTACAAAAAAAAGCATTTGAAACCCCCTTTACCCTGTGACATATTTCTTCTTCTTGTTCTAGATTATCGGTATTTCAACACAAACTAATCCAAAAACACTGAAAGCAAGCTTCTGTTTAATGAAAATCACCATCACCCTGACTGTTGTATAACCAACGGCTTCTAAGTAGGAAAATATTAAGAGGGAGTTGTTCCTAAAATCCATCTATATATAGTACTGGGAAAACTATACTTAGACAAACAAATCTGAGTCAGATCTTAGCTACACTGTGTTAGGGACCTCCAATGAATCCAGCAGATTTATTCTCAATTCACTGACCAAAAACCAGTTTTTAATCACATTGTGTACTGAGGAACAAGAATTTGGGCAAAATTCACAGAATAAAAACAATTAAGTATTCCAGACTAAAATATATTCTTTGCAGGTAACATTAAAACAATTAGGCATACAATTTGGCAAAGCAAGGACTGGGGGGGGCTATATAATAACGATCAGACTGTGAAAGGTCTAAAAGTTTGATCCAATTTCTGCTGGA
>NW_008825155.1:1359589-1374221 GCF_000699105.1 Pygoscelis adeliae | reverse complement strand
TCAGCCAGAAAAAAAAAATCCTACTTGCCTCTTCAAAATGGATGCAGATATTGGAACTAGGAAAAAGGAAATTTTAGGCTAAATGTCAGTACAATCCTGTAACTTGCAAAATCATCAGTAGTGCTGGTTGGAGATACTTCATCAAGATGTCTAGATGGACAAAGAAACGGAAACACCACTTTCTTGTCAGATAGAAAATTCAAGTTTGGGCCAGCTCTGGCACTTAAGTCATGGAACTGGCTCCCAAAGAAAGTGACAGAAACCACATTGCTCAAATGCAACAAAACCTAACTGGTCACGTTAGACCTATGCAGCAAAAAGAGAGCACAAACGTGCGCGTAAGAGGCTATTATCTGTGGAGCAATTTGGCAAACCGGCCTCTCATTTGTGCTCACCCTTAGCATACAGTACCAGACACACCGGCCCCAGAGCTTGCTCGCACGCCACAGCAATCAGCTACAGACAGCGCAGCACCATTTCTACTATTTCAGCAAAGCAAACGGAAGTGAGGGACATCTCACAATTTGCTTCATAAAAAAAGACTGATGGAATAAAGTCATGTTTGCAGAATGTAAACAGAGATTTCATAGCACCAAGTCTTCATTTTTATCACATCAGATAGCTTGCTCTTTCCAAAGGGAACTCTGAGGAAGGATAACTAAAGGTTGTTATGACTTGCTGCAGCTTTGGATTTATGATGGCAAACCATTTTTTTTTCCTAAACTACTTACAACAAATGTTGCTAGGCAGAAAAAGCCAATATAAACACTTGTAAATGCTCTACTGAGAGGCAGAAAAGTAGAAGGCGACTAGTGCTGAAATGACTAGATGAGGTTTTGATTTTAAAACCCTATAAACAACAAGTATTTAATGGCAGGGAATCAAAGACAGTTTTTTCTCCTTAATGCATGGGGATCTGCAATCCAATACAAATATAAACTGTGCCTCATTTTTTGCAGTGTGCGTCCTACCACTGCCCCTGAAAATACATTAGAGAAGTAAATAATACGGCTGCAAAGCTAAAATAAAATATCCTAGCCCAGGAAGAGAAATTAAAACATCTGTAGAAAGGGCAGAGAGCTATTTTCAGGTAACTAATAACATGAGGAAACACAAGCCGGTAGTTCCAAAATGCAGAGCCATTTTTTTGTGCCAGAACAGTCAGACCAGCCAAGACCATGCCTTTGCAAAGTAGTATTTCAGTTCCTGCTGTAGAAAAGCTGCACGCTTTATCTGTACCCCCCTGATATTACACCCACAGCAAATAAAGTCCGCCAACATGAATATACTGTCCACCATCTCCTATTTCAGTCCACAACTGAGGAACAAAGCCATGGAATTTGCACACTTTGATTTTGTTCCCCTTGAGCCAAGAGGAATTTTTGCAGGAGAAGCAATCAAAGAAGGAGCTGGGCACCTCACCCGATTTTCATGAGTAGTACAGTGCATTTAACCCTACAGCTGCCCTTATCCCTGCCAAGGCAGACAGGATCTTCACCTGCAGGGACCTTCTTATTGCAGTGCTGACGGTGTCCTGAGCACCTTCCATTCAATGTACTAAGCATCTTCATTCCTAGCTGGTGAGGAGGAGCCAGGGCCACTCAGCACTATTTGCAGTTTGATAACAACTCCCAGGTGATGCGAAGCCTGATGAAGGCTGCACCCAGTTTGCAGATGCACCCACACAGTACAGAAGCCAGCAGGCACCACAGTAGTAACAATAAATGGATACATCTATACTGATGGGTACAGGTGAACCTTGGCTCTATTCACCCTTGGGGCTGGTTGCATCTGAGGTATCTACAAGATGGAAGCTTCATAAGCTATTTTACAGCAGCACTGAGCTCAAGTAAAGATTCTCCTTTCCCTCAGGCACCAGCCAGCTCCGTGCACGCCCAGAGAGCTTGAGAGTGTCTGCACCCATCCAGGGAGACACTCATTAGCCATGAAGCCTTTGACAGACTTGAAAAGGAAGCACAACCTCCTTATCCTCAGCCTCGAGAAGGAAAACTCCCTGCTTTTGAGGGTTCTTTAAAGACCAAAAAAAGCAGCTCAGGAAAAAAAGAGATCTACATGAATGAGCCAGTTCTTCATTTCATCCCCCTGAATTTTATGCTCTCAGCTCTTTTTGCAAATAAGTATAATGCCATGATAGGGAAAGTGAGGAACAAAAGAGCTCCAATGCTTGGTTTTCATCATCAAGGAATCATGGCTGCAATTTGAAATTCACAGGTGCTGAGGCTCTCAGACATGTAGCAAACCAGCCTGTCTTTCAGCATCACTGAATTTGGCCAACTCAGCCCAAAGTCCATTTGCTGCAGCATCAAAAATGAAATGCAGTTTTAGCAGCAAAGCAAATCAGATCACATAATTGAAAAACTATTAAGTATTAGTAAAGACTGAATATGTTTCCAGCCAACAAGCAATACTTCAAACTACACTGTGGACTCAATGTAGAAATTATTGAGTAAGATTCTCTGGCCTGCACTACACGACTAGATTATTATCATTACTTCTTCTCTGCGCTTTAAATCTATGAATCTGAGGACATGCAGAGCTGCACTCCTATGAAGAGCACCCTCTTGAGACTTTCCTGCCCCCATTATAAACAGGAACGTAAGAATTTTGAGTGCATTGGATTTGGTGCCATGTGAGAAGAGAAGAATCACCCAAAGAATCACTAAAGAGTGGAAAAACCTGCGGCCTTATGAAAAACTTCTGGTGTTTAATCAGGATGTGAGTACCTGCTTGGGGAAGTAGAGGGCCTTTAAAGCCACCCGGTCCACAAAAGTATAAGAGCCAAAACCCGATAAACTAAGGTTAGAAAAGTATGGGCCTATGGTTAGAAAAGTATGGGTAAGAGGGTATTTTGTTCTATTTTGGATGTTGGTTGTTTTTTGTTTTAAATAGGAAGGGCAATTGTTCCAGCCACACTGTACTAATGGCTGAGATAAATTCTCCATCGCTGCTAATTTTTCAATCAAGATGGGGTGTTTCCCTAAGAGTTTTGCTCTTGATCAAGCAGGTATTAGTCTGAGGAATTAATCTCTGCTTGGTATCTGTGACAAGTGATTTTCTTCTCCTTCATCATCTTGCACAATGTCTGAGCACAATGCTCCTCCTGCCTTTATAACCTAGGAATTGTTTTAATAGTTACGCATCAATGAGTCACCAGTGACACAGCTATTACTTCATAGTTTATCCACATAGGTGCTTCTAGACAAACTTTTTTTATTTAGGATTACACCAAGGTGTAACCCAGTATTTTCAAAAAGTAACTGCTCCGAGGAAGATTCTAGTATCAAAAGACTCCTTCTCTAAAGTTTATCTTACTATGATAATATCCCAGTCTACATGCAAGTAATTAATCACTTGATATTTTTACTCCATGAAGCAGGGTGACTACTGGAAAGCAAAGCAACAGTCTGTTCCAGTCAACCAGGTCATATGAGGACTCTGTTTTTAGCATGATCCCTCCTACCCTAGCACCATGAGCTAAAGAAATCACTGTCAAGGTGTCCTTGCCTGCATTCACCACTTTCCCTAGTATTATGTGTAGAAATCTTCCATTGCCTAGCTTTACAAACACAACAGCATTTTGGTTTAAACACCGATTTTGCCAGAGCTTCATGCCTCTTCAGGAAAGAAAAGGTAGATTCAGAGCTGCTGAAGATCATCCACATTTCAAACACACCTTTTTACTCTTCCACTAGCCATTCAGCCAGCACATTGTTGGCTCTGATAGCACTTGCATGTTTCTAGCATTGGTCCAACATCAGCTAGCTGATTTTTGTCCTCTGTGGTCTCGATTGTGTGATTAGTTGGGGAGGAGGTCACAGAGGTGAGATCACAATTTTTCATGCTCTTGAGCCATCAGACCCATGCAACCTATCAAACTGCACATCCACAGTGCAATATTTTGCTTGTTGATGGGATCTAAATTGGAACTAATGCACTGCAGAGAGCACAGCCTCAGTCTCAAGTTAACACTTGTTATTGCACATCGTCCAATTTCCACGCTGTCTTCACTATCCCATTTACATAATATTCTAATGGAGACATTTCAAGACAAGGCAGGATGGGTCACAAATGCAAAAACGTGCTGAATGCACTCACGTAAAAATTATTCAAGCTCTCGGCTTCTTCCATAGTCAACTTCTAATATGAAGCCTGTTGTGTTGCTCTTCCCAAGAGATATGGGTGGGAGGCTCTCCTATCACCGGACCACAGAAATAGGGTTAAGAAAAAGCCTTCAATGTTCTCCCTCCCTCCCAAAGGCAAGACTAACTAGAACATCTACCTCAGAAGGCTGTCCAGCATGCACCTAAAGTCTTTTAAAATGGAGACTTTCCACCTTCCCAAGCAATCCATGCTCAGCTTTAAGGAGGTTTTTTCTAAAGTCTGCCTTTGCACTGCTGCAAATTACTCAGTAACTGGAGAATAGATATTGGGGGGTTGAGAGGGGGATGGTTGTGCTGTATGTATTTATATACTTACAGGACTGTTGTAAGAACAAAGTGTCCAACTGTTTTTTCCTTAACTGAGCTACTGTGGCCTGGCACCTCTTTACTAAAATCAGCTCCACTTACAGATGTTACCATAGTATTTGTTGCCATACCAAGGCACACTTCATAGGTGATGTCATTTACCACCAGAGAAGGCATCATTTGTCATATAGCAGAATGCCAGAGCTATCTACCAGTTCTGAGTTCTGAGTCTTGCACATTTCTTCGGGAGTATCTATCACTTCAGGAAGATCCCACGCAGGTTATGCATTATTGGAGGCTTTGGGAGGAAATCCCTGCCTGAGCTCTGTAGCACAGCATCTGCACCCAAAAGTCAGAGCTCTGCCTTGGTACCCAGCCCAAGCAGCAGCTCTTACCAGCTTCTCCTGAGGCACAGATTTCCACAGGGCTGCCCCAGGGTTTGCTCAGGGGAGTTTCTCAGGCTAAGTGCCTGGTACATGAAGACGTTTCCCTTCATTATGCTTACAAGGCCTGACCCAAAGTCTGGAAAAGTACCTGGAAATACTCTGACTTTCTTAGAATCATAGAATAGTTTGGGTTGGAAGGGACCTTTAAAGGTCATCTAGTCCAACCCCCTCTGAATTTGGATCCTACATTAGTGACCTATGTCTAAATAGGTTCCTCTACGTATTTCCTCTCTCCAGGTTAAATAATCATTGTACAGTCACTATCCATGCACAAATTCTTCACATCTCTTCTACCAAGCTTCCTTTACCCTCTGAGAAGCATTTGCAGCTCAAGTGAACCTCAGCCCTCCGCTTTGTATCATCAACAACAATGAATCATTGAGCACTAATCCTTAAAGTACGGACACATAGCGATAACCTGCGAGCCTTTTCCTGATATGTGGGTACAGTTTTACAGATAAATTTAATAGCAGGCAAGGAAATTTTAGGGGTATGGATGCCTTGTGCTTGCACTCTCTTTCTACTACTTCTGGAATCAGATGTATGGTAAACTAGTTTTTAAACAAAGCACTTTGCATTGGGGTAATTTTTTGCAAAAGCTGGAGCCAGAGTTGACCTTCTGACATGCTTTTTCTTGTGCCTACTCCCAGGATCCCTTGCAGATTTTTGCCAAGAGCAAAGGCGAAAGTTCATACATACAGAAAGAAATCAATGTACTTCTGACTTCAGTCAGCCCTGAAGTGTATTCTCAGATTTCTGTTGCACAGAAACAGAGTTTTGGGAAGCATCCAGTCTGTAAGACTCTAAGCAGATTTTTTTCTGGATCATTTGCCCACAATGAAAAGTTCCAGAGAGTAAGCAGCAGGAGAGAGAGGAAGGTTAAAAACACACTCCAAAATAATCACAACAATACATTTTTCCTTGCCCTAAATAGACAGAGGCCCTGGGCCAAATTCCAAAGGGGAATCAAGCACAACGCATGTTTTTCCTGGCCCTTTCACCTACACAAGTTTCTTTACTCTCACAGTATCCTGAACTGCCCTCACGTTCCAACATGTCATCGACAATGTTCCCGTTCTATGCAGGTGTATGCAATTCCCTGTGAATTTATATGCATTGCAGACCATATCTTAAACAGTCCAAGGACAGAATTATGGAAGTGAAGCAACAAAGAGCAGAGACCAACGTGTCAGCTCTTGATCACCTCTGCTCCACACATTCATTTTCCATAGAGAGATCTGGAAAATCTCCTTCGCCCACTGGGCTGTAGCCACCATCCTTGCTTGTGTGGGCCACACATGACTGCACACCTTCCTGACCAGGCACAAACAACAGATGGTTTTAGAAGAGATGCAACTGCTGCCCAGACTTAAGCTGGGAAGAGCAAAACACTGGCTAGAAAACCATAGCCGTTCTGTGCAGCAGTCAGGCCTGCTCGCCCTGCACTCTAAGCCAGCACGAACAGCAAAGGCTCCACACCTCTGAGTTTCTGAGAGAGCACAAAGCAGTCATAACATTTAGATTAATGAAATTAAGATCACTTTATGGAACACTTCTAAAGGGAAATCCCGTGCCTCCCCATCTTGTTTGCAACTTCCTTACCTTAAGAACTATTAATCACATGAAGAAAAACAAAAACAAGGAAAAAAATACCTTACACTCCAGCTGTCCTTTGGAAAGCTTGTAAGTCATCATGTTAACTGAAATTCATTGAAGCCATTAAACCCATTTTTCCCCGAAGTCAGCTCTCTCCCTCAACACCCCTACTGTTTGAAATGGCAAGGAGGGACAGTGGTAGGACCTATTTACACCTCTGTTTGAAGGTGTCTATACTATCTGATTCCTAATTCAGATCCATCCGTCACAATCAGGTACACAACATCAGTCCCTCAAACCACACGTTCCCAGCAGCCTGACCACTGTGGTGTTGTCAGATTCCCTTCCTCCACTCACAAAGGCACCTTATACTAACTTTAGAGCAGCACTTTCCGAGATCAATGATAATTGACTGATTAAGTATGCCTAATGCTGCCAGAATGTGAGCTGATTGTGTAATGGTGCTAATTAGCAACTGCCAGAGCTCATTCCAATTATTAACCTTTATGAATGTCATTTTTAAAGATAAGAGTTTGCAACACGGCCTACTGCAGCGTTTGTAATGGTTTTTGTCACACAGGATGAGAGGGAACACAGTGACCACTGAAGCTGAGATAAAGGTAGCACAAGAAAGAAGCCCTAGGAACAAAGGATTTTACCTTTGCTTCCTTCAAGTGATACAAAAACTTCAATAATAGAAAGGCGGAACATCTGTGCTGAGAACTCAAGAACCCACTTTTCCATGAGACCTGAGCTACTCAGCAATGCCACTGCCAAGCATGCTTCAAAAGCTTCCTAGCAGGGAAAGTACCAAATCAATAGCCTGATTTGCCACGTGGGCATGCTTGCAAAGTGCCATGTCCAGTGACACTCTGGAAGCAGAAAGACACGAGAAGAACAAGTCTGCTGTTGCAGTGCTGTTGCATACCAAGGAAAAGCACTATTCCCATGTCTGCACAGTCACAACTCTGATTCTTCTCATATGTTATGCAACAGAGGACATTTCGTGATGAACCACAGTCACCAGGGCGCATGCACCCTGCTTGGATCAGATATAGCTAAACAACTAAGCTAGACCACAGCCTACTTAACTTCACCCTCATCTGTCCCCCAAACAAACCACATGCACTGTCACTATACAAAAGGAACACTTCCAAAGACGAAATATGGGCTTCTTATGTATCTCCCACCACACAACAGGCCCATGTCCTGTTACATAGCCAGATTTGTGCTCATCACCATTAAAATGCCACAGGACAAGATACAAACTTTTCAGGTGGTGTGACTAACACCCCTCAGCCCCTACGATGAGGTAGCATTGGTGCAGACCACCCTCCAAGTCCTCAGAAAGGCAGATGGTCCACCACAGTCTCCCTTGCCACATACTCTTCCAGAAAAAAAATGAAAGCTTGTCCTGCTTTGTTTCCCATGCCTTGTACAAAATAGAAAACATGCACTTGTGGGTACAAAGCTAGATGCTGTGTTAACTCTGTATTCCTCATAGATATCCCTTTTACCTTTATTTGTTACAGATGATAGAACCAATGGGATTTTAATCTTCCATGGGACATTTACTCTCTACTCTGCTAGAGGCACACTGAATGATGTACCATGCTCCACTGCTTACTCTAGCTTTAACTACTCCATAGCAATATAACATTATATCTGAAACCTTAGGTTTTAACAGATGATCTTACTGCCTTGGTTTTCCTCAGCCACACTTACAGCTGCAAGTAACCCAAAGAAAAGACAAGCCCTCCCACACACTGGCTTTATTAGAGACCTGTGTCTGGGGCACCTCAAGGTCAACAGCTTGTCTGTGACCCCTGAAGTAATTACATGAGACCCATGGATGGATCATAGTCTGCTGAAGTCCTCAGGGAATTCATACATCCCTTGGTGCTCATGGAAGTTGTACGATTCTCCTGTTCCCACACCAGGCCCTGGGACCTCTTCCCTGTGTGCGGGCTACTCTTCTCCACGCTGTTCCTGACTTCTGCTCTGAACCTGCTGCTTGCTCTTCCCCCTCCAGTCCAATAATCAACAACCAGGCTTCCTTCTCAAAGCAAATCACTTACATTTCTAACATCACTTACAATTGCTAACATTTCAGACAAAAAGATGCAAGAGGACAGACGCTAAGTGCATTTCTCTTTCCATGGGGCTGATTACTCCTTGTGACCTTCAGACCCCCATAAGGGCTAAACCCACACCCCAGTGATGGGTTGCTCTTCCTTTCTGAGTACCTCTCCCCAGGTGGTTTTTGAACCTCCCAGGGCTTGCACAAATTGGTAATTACAGATGGTACTAGTCCCAGCCTATTGCTTGCCTGCCCCACTCCCCTGCACAGCATAGTGCATGAACTCAGACCTCAAGGTATGTAAGTCCATGCCAAGACCCTGAGCTGTGAAGGTGCACAGCTGAGCTGCACACATCCATTCAGCCCAGCTAACTCTGCTGCGAAGCCACCCGCTCCCGGCAGTAGTTACAGATAGCTGGAGACAGTTGCATCTTAAATGCACCAGAACTCACTCAGGAAAGTTCATAGTGCCCCTCTCACCCCTGGGCAAAACTATTACCTGACTTTGGGGTAAGGCTTGGCAGTAATGGCTGTATTAACAGCCCAGCCATCTTCCTCACCGATCCTCTGAGCTAGACTACAAGATCCATAAAAGAAAATGTAACAGCCCAGTTACAGATGCCATACAATATTCTTAGATTTATCACAGGGTAATATCCCTCAACTATTCCACTACAGCACCACATTTGCATCCCTGATCAGACTTGCAGGATGCTGAATGCCCAGCTCCTGCAGATAGCCTGTTGCTAGATTCAGGCGTCTGGAGAGCAAGCTTCAGGGATAACTGGATATAAGTGACTACTAATATTTACAGAGGCAATTCTCTAAAGTAACTGGCCATCAAAGACCCAGAAACAAGCCCTAATAATCTGGTTACAGAATGACCTCACTAACCTTTTACAGTTTTTATTCAGAGGCAGAAATCCTACATGTAAAAATGCACTAGTTTCCTATGATCTAGTAGTTTATAGGAGCTTTCATTTCCACTTGGTCAGGCATATGCTGTAGAAGAACAGGCTGACAGATTTTACAGATGAAGAACCGTATTGGGTTTGCGTGGCAAGGTTTTGGTAGTGTGGGGGCTACAGGGGTGGCTTCTGTAAGAAGCTGCTAGAAGCTTCCCCTGTGTCCGATAGAGCCAATGCCAGCTGGCTCCAAGATGGACCCGCCGCTGGCCAAGGCTGAGCCCATCAGCGATGGTGGTAGCACCTCTATGATAACATATTTAAGAAGGGGAAAAAAAACCTGCACAATTGCAGCCTCGAAATTGCAAAAAAAACTGGAAAAAAAACTGCAGAGGAGTGAGAATATGTGAGAGAAACAACTCTGCAGACACCAAGGTCAATGAAGAAGGAGGGGGAGGAGGTGCTCCAGGCACCGGAGCAGAGATTACCCTGCAGCCCATGGTGAAGACCATGGTGAGGCAGGCTGTCCCTCTGCAGCCCATGGAGGTCCATGCTGGAGCAGATATCCACCTGCAGCCCATGGAGGAACGCAGGCCTGAGCAGGTGGATGCCCAAAGGAGGCTGTGACCACATGGGGAGGCTGTGCTGGAGCAGGCTCCTGGCAGGACCTGTGGACCCATGGAGGAGCCCACACTGGAGCAGGTTTGCTGGCAGGACTTGTGACCCCGTGGGGGACCCACGCTGGAGTAGTCTGTTCCTGAAGGACTGCACCCCGCGGAAGGGACCTACACTGGAGAGTTCATGAAGAACTGCAGCCCATGGGAAGGACTCACGTTAGAGAAGTTCATGGAGGACTGTCTCCCGTGGGAGGGATCCCACGCTGCAGCAGGGGAAGAGTGTGAGGTTTTATTTCTCATTATCCTACTCTGATTTGATTGATAATAAATTAACTAATTTCCCCAAGTCAAGTCTGTTTTGCCTGTGACAGCAATTGCCCAGTGATCTCTCCCTGTCCTTATCTCCACCCACGAGCCTTTCATTGTATTTTCTCTCCCCTGTCCAGCTGAGGAAAGGAGTGATAGAGTAGCTTTGGTGGGCACCTGGTGTCCAGCCAGGGTCCACCCACCACAAGCACATGTGGTAAGTAAATAAATCAAAGGTTACCTTCCAGGCTGGGGGAATGTAGCCCTTTGTAAATATTATTTGGAGAAGTGACCACTTGATACTGGGCACTTATTAACTTCATTAGAAACCCAATGAATGTACCACAGAGATAATGAGAGAGACGGACAAGACTAAAAGAAAGATGGAAGGATTTCTTGCACATTTTAACAATGTTTCTCCATCTTTCAGATTATTTATAGCCATTATAAAATAGCAGTGCATTGGGGGGGGAGGGGGGACGACACAACAACACAACATAATAAAACACCAATATAAACAGACACAACCCATGTTGAAGTACTAAATTCTAACAGCCTCTGTACAAAGCATCAAAGATTTATATGACTTGGTCCCAAGCCTAATTGGAAAGAAAAGGAAAGTCGAGGGAGGAGGGAGAGGGGAAGAGAAAGGAAAAGAACAGCTCACTCAAAGAGAAACAAATCATGTAAGCTGATGCAAAGCCTAGGTTTAGTGTGGATAGGTGAACTGCATCCCGCAGCAAGCCATGAGGTGGCACCAACACAGAAACTGCACAGTGCAAGAACCTGCTGGCTCCTGATCCGGCCCTGGCTGCCTGGAGAGTAAGTGGCAGTGCTTATCTCTTTCTAACTGATCAGAGGCCAGGGGACTTTCTGAGCCACACATAAAGTCTTTGCATGTAATATAATCCTTGACAGATTTTTTTTTTTGCTTCTAGGAACTCGTCTAGACTCCACTTGAACCCATGTGAACTTCACCTACCAGAACATGCTCCAGTAAGGAGATCCACTGATTAACTACATGTTGTCCTAAGAACCAAATTCTTCTACTTGTTCTGAACCTTTGTCCAACGCTCCTTTATTCTTCACAGAATCACAGAATGGTTGAGTTTGGAAGGGACCTCTGGAGCTCATCTGGTCCAACCCTCTGCTCAAGCAGGGCCATCTAGAGCCAGTTGCCCAGGACTATGTCCAGATGGCTTTTAAATATCTCCAAGGATGGAGACTCCACAACCTTCCTGGGCAACCTGTGCCGGTGCTCGGTCACCTGCACAGTAAAAAAGGTTTCCTGGTATTCAGAGGGAACCTCCTGAGTTTCAGTTTGTGCCCATTCATTGTCTCTTGTCCTGTCACTAGGCACCACTGAAAAGAGCCTGGCTTTGTCTTCTTTGCACCCTCCCTTCAGGTATTTGCACACATTGATGAGATTCCCTGGTGCACCTTCTCTTCTCCAAGCTAAACAATCCCAGCTCTCTCAGCCTTTCCTCATGAGACATGCTCCACCCACTTACTTTAGTAGACACCCTATCCACACCACATAATTTTGTAAGATTTTTATGGTATTCTTTTCTGGGCATCTCTTTTCAGGCTTTCCAAGTCCTGCTAGATCGGATCTAGTATGAAAGTTCTTATGTAATTTATTAAGAAAGTTCTTATTTTGCAATTATCTATTTGCATATTTATAGGTGAATTTAGTGTGTGGTTTTCATTAATATTGGCACATATCCACGTTGAATGCATCCGCTACTAGTCTGTGCCAACAAAACTCCTCTGCACAGTAAAGAGTGATCAGAAAAAGACATTAGTAAGGCCAAAACAAATTCATCTTTAAGTGTGGCTTCCTGCAAAAAGTTTTGCAGTCGGCATCCAAATCTAATTAGAATGTAAGACAACTCAACAAAAGGAGTAGCTCTCTAACGAGAGCAGTGGAATTGCTGCTCCAAATGATAAAGAGGAGATGGAATAGCCAATTCCTGTTAACAGATGCAGCTCTGCTGATGCAGCAACAGTCACAACACCCACAGGATCTGCAACAGCAGGTTCTTGGCTACAAACTCCCTTCTGAACGCCACCTTGCTACTTTTCTAAACCAGTAGGCAAAGCACTACAAACACACTTTACCTGCCATCCCCGACAAGATGACTTCATAGGGATTGTGATGGTTCAAGAACACATTCACTTTTGGCAAAGCTTCCTCTGACTTTCTCTACCAAAGCCCCAGGACTAAATGCCTAGGAACATGACCTGAGCTCAAAATTCATTTCTGATGAGATAGGATGTCTCCCTTCTTGAGGAGCTCGTAATCAAAGAAATTCATTAACAAGGACAGAAAAACTATGCTATATTAAATATAGCCTATATAAGCTGCAAAAGCAGGGACAAGCACACTCTTCCAGCTCCCTAGAACACTTTTTTTTTTCCCCACAACAAATTTCATTAATTCACACTGAGATCCTCATGATCGTATCAACACCAGAAACATCTTTTGGCATTAAATTCCTTAAATTTCCCATTCCATCATCTAGTTTTCTGGAATAGAAAGACTAGAGATCTGGACAGGTTTAAGTTTCCACTGTCAGGATGATCAAAACCAGCTGTGTGCCTGAAAGGACTGGCTGGAAAATTAAATTACATCAAAGATAGTCTGGGGTTTTGTTGTTTGTTGGTTTTTTTTTTTTTTAAACTACAGTTTCAAAGTATATTTTTAGTCTGATAAAATAGCTTTACTAAGAAAATGTGATAGCATCCAAGATAGCCACCAGTTGGGAAATGGATGGAGAACCTACCTGTGGTGTAAAAGACTCAAATTCCTTGGCTGAATATGACAGCCCCTACTGGTCAGATCAAAAATTTGTATTCCCTGCTAATCTGCCACAGAATATTCTGGGAAAAGTATACGGAAGATAAAAGACAGCATGAGTCTTCCCATGGTCTCTCCCCCAGCTCTCTTGACTTGGAGATCTCCAAATCCCAAAAACCCCTAAAATACTGGGGCATATCATGTCTCCTAATGCAATAGCTGGGATTGCACTGAACACCTAAAGCATGAATAGCTCATTGCTGAAGAACAGATAATAAAAAATGGATGACGTTTCTGTGACACTGATCCAAAAGCTGTAGACCTGTCTGTTCCTTCAATGTCATATCATAAAACAATTACTGTAAGCCAGAGGCTACGGCCACACTATCACATTTAACAGCCACCAGCAGAAATATCCTTCATTAATTCATTGAATCCCCTTTTGAAATCCATTTACGCTTTTATTATTTCTGCCTCACAACATCCTGTAGCAATGAGTTACGCAATTTAATTACTTGCGGAATAAAAAAAGCACTTCCCTTTATACTTATTCAGAGCAAGGGCTTGAACTTGGATTTTCCACACATAAGATTAGTATGAGTCTCTCCCTGGAGAGATTCTCAGTCTCTCCTGTTGAAGTTCTTTTGCGGAGTATAAATAATTCAACAGTTACTAGGGAGAGAGGAAACCAGAGATGGCTGGTTGGGGCTTTTACCTGAAACATGGAAAATGAAAACAAAACAGAACTTGCTTTTGCCCTCTCTACATTTTATCTGGAATTCCACCATTGAAGAACATTCCCTCAAAAAATTTGGAATTTGATAAATTGCCTTTTCTTCTTGCCTCCCTGTCTCCAGCCAGAAAACAAGATGTATCCAGAAATTCCCAGGCCTACTTATTAACAAGAACACCCCAATAACTCAGTTATCTATGAGATCAAAACTGATGTACAACCACATGACCTTTCCAGACCTATGTAACGAACACATTCCTCACACAAACCTATCTGCAGCATCCATCATTAGTCCATGGACTGGACCAGTCCAGTCCTCCCACAGCCACATGTTTGGAGGTCAACAACTTCAGCAAAGCAGCCCCACTTTCAAGCTGCAAAAGATCCGTGGATGAAGCACAGAGCGGGGATGTGTAGCACATACTGAACAGTGCATCACACGCACACGTAAATGTGAACCTCTGTGCTGCCACCATGGATTGACATGCAACACCCTTACCAAATTGAGATCCTGGGGCAGAACGCAGTCAAAGCCAAGACTTACCTCTGTCTTCAGAGAATCACAGATATGAATAAAGCGCACTGAATATGGGTAAAAGTTTTAATTAACAGCCTACCCAAAACACCATTACAATCTGCAGTTCTATTTTTATTAATTCTCT
>NW_008825155.1:1356534-1359567 GCF_000699105.1 Pygoscelis adeliae | reverse complement strand
GAATTCCACCAAGGAAAAGGGATGAGCAGAGGCAGGGAGAAGCACATTAATAAATCATAAGTGTCGTTAAAATTTGTAAACTAATATCTTCTAGGAAGTCTTGGCAATTAGTCTCAGAGCTTTCTTGGCAAACAAAAAATTAATAAATCCAAAAGGTCCCCTGTCTGATGATATCCACGCCCCCCAAGAAAGGTCATTGATGGAGCAATTAAGAGACACAACAAATGGACCAGCCAGAAGGCTGGTTCACAAAAGACAAATGAGCTCCATGAAACAAGATGACTAAGGCATCTTAATCAGCAAAGGTAGGACTTCAATCTACACACCACCCCAAGACACATACAAAGGCTTTTAGACTCATATTCCCTGGGCTACTACTTTTCACATGATTTTGTATTGCACCCCCTTGGTCCCCTCCATCTCTGAGGCAACATTAATGTGGTTGCTTGTTAAAGCAAGGAATCATCAGAAAGTAGAGGTGTGAACCTTACTATTCCCTTGTGGGAAATTCCTATGGGATATAATAAGGCTAGGGAAGCAATGTGAAGGAGACAAATGAAACTTCTCTCCAGAAGTTAGTCATATACTTAAAGAATGAAATAAAGAATTAAAGAATGAAGTCTTATTTTTATTACCATTACTGAGTTTACCTAACTCTAAAACATAGCCCTGAATTGAAGAGAAGCCTATTGATTTTCATGATTCGTTCCCAAAACAAACATTTAAAACAGTTTTAACTCACGTTACCCATTTGTTGCAATGACATCTCCTTCCGTTCCGAACTGCAAAGAGTGTGTGCTCTGGACACCACCTGGGACTGTCTAGGACATTCAAGGAGGGCTAAATCTATGGTTCCTTCTGTTCCACTCCTTGAATTTTCTTTCGTTTTTTCCTTTTTTTATTTTTTTTTTTTTTTTAAATTCCCATAGACCTTCACATCCAGCCACACAGCCCAAGCAAATCAAAACAATCCCTTATGTACGTTTCCCAAAGCCCACAAAAAAAGATTTGTTTAGGTCTTTGGAAAGCCGCAAGTGGAAAGATAATGAATCACCTCAAACCAGAAAAGCATTTTGAATCAGGTCATAATTAGTAACTTCAAATGGTTTCACTTATACAGTGGGATAAGGTGGTCAATGGTTATCACCATCTGACAACCAGCAACTTCTAACATTCTTGGCACAGATACCCCCCTAAACCAGCAAACACAAGGAAGCTAAGCCACCCCCTTATTGCTCTTAACAGTTATGAAAAGAGCACAGAAAAGCCACTGTATGTATAGCCTTTTGTGAACTTTTAGCATCCCTACAGCATAACAATGCAATGCCCTTTACACATTAATTTCTCTCCTGGCTGATACTTACTCAATAACTCTTTTCACCTGTAAAGCTTTCTCTCTTGCTCCTCTTTATTACCTAGGACCCACTTTCTGATGCCTGCTGCAACACTTGTGCAGCTGGACAAATACAGATGTCAGGAGCCTCTGCCAAACCTGGTACATCAGCCTGAGCAAGAGAACAAGATCTGTTTCTCCAAAATAAGGAGGAATTTAGCCATGAGAGCAAAGAAGAAATTTTCACTTGGCTCAAGAATGCTGCATTTTCTATTCTTCACAGCTAGCGACTACCTAGCTCTTTGGGCCAAGGAACTTCTCTTTATTAAATGGCCACGATCTTTATTTGGCAGCAGTTAGCTCAGGAATGGGCCAACATGCAGCTACGGTGCATCTCCCAAATAGTTCAAGTGTGGCTTCCGTGCCAAGATGGCACCTATGGCTGAGAGCCACACTGCGCTGAGCCAGGGTAAACTGAATCACCCACTGTGGGGAAAAGACAAATCAGCAAGAATACTAGAGGTTAAGAACTGCATTATTCCGGGATGCTGCTAGAAGGCCCACACTAATCGCAACTCAGAGTGCTGGGAGCCCTGAGGAACAGCTCTCATCTTACACTGCAGTCATCTGCTGCAGTTCCCCATTCCCTTAGTTCTTCAGCAAACATAGTCTGCACCTAGCAGCTCTCAACCACAAAGATTTTAACAGGTGGCTCCCACAGCCTGAAAAAACTAGCCAGCACCAAGCTATTTACACACTCAAACAACAACAGTGGAGTTGCCAAACTTTTGGGTACCCTGGTTTTCAAATCCAAGAGAAGTCACACATGTGCTTGCACACACAGCTGGCTCCTTCCCTCCATGCCCTGATGGCTGACTGCAGATATGAGAAACCCTTCTCATCAGCACAGGATTTCTGCACTTTGCAGTGTTAAAAAATGACTAATAAGATGCAATAATGGGAAGCCTTACTACTTTGAAAACCAGTTCCGTTAATTTTATGCCTGAATACAGTCCTCCAGAAAATAACATGTATCTAATGTTAACATCTATCAGGCCCAGCCAGCATGGGTTCATGGAAGGCAGGTCCTGCTTGACCAACCTGATCTCCTTCTATGACCAGGTGACCCGCCTAGTGGATGAGGGAAAGGCTGTGGATGTGGTCTACCTGGACTTCAGTAAGGCCTTTGACACCGTCTCCCACAGCATTCTCCTCGAGAAGCTGGCGGCTCACGGCTTAGACAGGTGGACTCTGCGCTGGGTCAAAAACTGGCTGGACGGCCGGGCCCAGAGAGTTGTGGTGAATGGAGTTCAATCCAGTTGGCGGCCGGTCACAAGCGGTGTTCCCCAGGGCTCAGTATTGGGGCCAGTTCTGTTCAATATCTTTATCAATGATCTGGATGAGGGGATCGAGTGCACCCTCAGTAAGTTTGCAGACGACACCAAGTTGGGCGGCAGTGTTGATCTGCTCGAGGGTAGGAAGGCTCTGCAGAGGGACCTGGACAGGCTGGATCGATGGGCCCAGGCCAACTGTATGAGCTTCAACAAGGCCAAGTGCCGGGTCCTGCACTTCGGCCACAACAACCCCATGCAGCGCTACAGGCTTGGGGAAGAGTGGCTGGAAAGCTGCCTGGCGGAAAAGGACCTAGGGGTGCTGGTCGACAGCCGGCTGAACATGAGCCGGCAGTGTGCCCAGGCGGC
>NW_008825155.1:1332757-1356069 GCF_000699105.1 Pygoscelis adeliae | reverse complement strand
GAGGTTTAGATTGGACGTGAGGAAAAATGTCTTTACTGGAAGAATGGTTGAAGATTGGACCAGGCTGCCCAGGGAAGTGGTTGAGTCACCATCCCTGGAAGTATTGAAAAGACGTGTAGATGAGGCGCTTAGGGACATGGTTTAGTGGGCATGGTGGTGTTGGGTTGACGGTTGGACTCGATGATCTTGGAGGTCTCTTCCAACCTTAATGATTCTATGATTCTATGATTCTAAGATGCATGTTGTCAGCATAAAAGTGAAAAACAATAAATATAATCAAATTTGACAATAGTGCAGGGAGATGTCAGCTGGTCACGGTGGCTGTCTGGAGACTGCATTTCAATACAGCAAGTTCCAGAAAAACTACAATGCCCCATTGTAAAACGTGTAGAGCCTCACCAGTACTCAGCAAGAGGTTGCGGCACAAACCAGAAGTTGCCATTCTCAGCACCACAGTCTAAATAATGTATTGCCACTGGGATAGAAACACTCTTTTTAAGGAAGTTCTGGCTGTGCCATGACCTATTTCAGATTTAGCTTGTTTCGCAGAGGATGATATGGAAATTTCAGTCAGTCTTATTGAATCTCTTGATCCCTGCCTTCTTACTCACTTATCTTAGAGGTAGCTACACTTGAAGCAAGGAGACTAAGCCCCAGTCTCCCCACTGGGGAGCCCCCCACTCCCCCACAAAGGGGAGACATGGCATTTCACACCACGTTCACCATTTCACACCTACGGAGCAGCCTTACCTGAAGCCAGCTCCATTTGCAACACACGAACCTAAGGCACAGAAATCGGAGCTGTGAAACTTTGCAAAGGAAACAAATGCTAGAGGTACACTGAAATATGCTGATGGTCTCTGGAGACTCTGGGAGGCTTGAGAGGCAAGGACATAGGAAGAAACAGCGTAAAGCCCTTTGGTAATTCAAACAGAACTGAATGAAATAGCAATACAAGACATAAGGCAGCTTGCAACCAAGCTGAGAGGTTTTACTCCTCTAGCTCCCAGCTAGGAGTTGCAGCTGCTGTGTTTTGCAGCTGTCTCTGTTAAAAAACTGAAAGTTTTTTTTTTTTTTTTTAACTCAGCACAGAGGCTAAGACAACAGGCCAACCTCCTCAGGCACAGCAGCCACAAGAGTAAAAAAATGCTTGGGGATTTTTGACTGCTGCCATGGAATCATAATTTCCTGGTTAATAAACAAGAAGGAATATATGTAAAAATTCTTTCATCAGCATTTTAGCCTCTTAAGCAGAAAGAGTCAGTTATGGTTTTGAGTATGGGTTAATGCATGGGCCGGCATTATGTACCATCAGATAATTTAGCTGGGACCACAGCCAGAGGAGGGGAACTCCAGGGGACCCATCAAAGGTGGGTAAAATGGTAACAGGGACTCAGAGCTGACACATGCAAGTGCTTGCACTTTGGAAGAAAATCTGAACTACTCCCCACTGCCTAATTAGCTGATGTGTTGCAGTCATGGCTATTGCATCGATCATAAATACCGCCCTGCTAACTTGCGCTTCTCCTGCCTGCTGCATTGCCCTGTTGTCTCTTTGTCTTCATCCGAAATTGAAAGCTCCCTTGGGATGGAGGCTGTCTTTTTAGCTACTGCAATCCAAATAAGTATAACTGTTCCTAGATACTAAAAAAGGCAACAGTGGAAAAACTTTTATTCCAGTTATCTTAGCAGAAATAACTGCTCAACCCACACTGGCTGAAACAGTTGAAAACATTTTAAATATTACAATAGCATCTTTAAATACTTATCCAGAATGTCACATTCACATAACCCTATCTCAAAACTGTACAGCTTAAACATGAGACAGGATTAGAAACAAGCGAGGAAACATTCAAAAGGCTTTTCCTTTGCTTGTAAAAGCTGTGAAATCTAAAAGGCCCACAGAATAAGAAAAGGAGCTCAATAGATTCCTCCTTTTTATTCACACTCACAACACAAGAAGGAAACAACTGGACAGCAACAAGATTAACTAATGAAAGGACTTGCTGCCTACCATACAAACATACACCTGAAACCAAAACTCATTTATCACCATCACAATTTCTATGGTCAGATCTGGAAATGTTACAAACACACACATTTGAAGAAATAAACCATTGAATGGACTTTCCCTTCTCTCCTCCTCCTAATAAAATTTGCCTGAGACTTTCATCAGAAAAATAGGCCAAAAAAACCACCCAACCCTTCAACTCTTGGTTGTGAATGGTCCCTTTTAGACACCGTATTTTGCATATCTAACCCTCTCATTCTCTTCTGTTCAACAGATGCCTTCTTGGACAACAATTCCTGTGAAGCAGCCTGGCCCCTACTCTTTACAGAGGGAGTTCATATTTCACGACAGATCACTCCTGTGTGCCTACAGTTCATCATGGGCAATGAAGTTTGATGCAGGGACCCTGGCTTAGAGACGGTTTGGGAATTAGAGGTGCTCCAACAATGCTTCAGATCAAAACAGTACAAGTTTACAGATTAAGAGGGAGAACTGTTTTCCTTTTGTTGATGGGGAAGTGTTGGGGGGGGGAGCGAATTCTACAGAAAGTATATGTCCAATCCTTAATCCAATTTTTACCTAAAGCCGGAAGGATGTAGCTGGATTCTCAACTACCCAGTTGGCTATTTTGCTAGGCAATGAGAACTGATGAAGGGTTTGCATGCCTGAAAAGCTTAAATAATGAAATAATTTTTACAGTTATATTTGCTGACCTACAAAAATCATAGAATCATAGAATCATTAAGGTTGGAAAAGACCTCTAAGATCATCGAGTCCAACTGTCGACCCAACACCACCATGCCCACTAAACCATGTCCCTAAGCGCCTCATCTACACGTCTTTTCAGTACTTCCAGGGATGGTGACTCAACCACTTCCCTGGGCAGCCTGTTCCAATGTTTAACCACTCTTTCAGTAAAGAAATTTTTCCTCATGTCCAATCTAAACCTCTCCTGGCGCAACTTGAGACCTCTCCCCACAAATTCCGGTGTCTCACACCATCACAAGTCCAACCACAATAAAGTAGCTTCCTTTCATAGGAGGAAAATGATCACCTCCACTCAACTTGGTGGGAAAAACAAAAATCCAAACCGCAACTGACACGTATCTCTTGTGACCAAGAAGAGATGTGGCATTCACAAGGGGGAGGGGTGTGACTAAGAGAGAGAGAGAGTGTGTGTGTGTCTTTTCCTTTAAGCTGGCTGCTTCAAGGCTGGCTGCTTCAGTAGCAATGGAGGCCTTTTCTGTGATTTTTTAGGCCCCAGAAGCATGGATTTTCTTATTAGAGCAATGCCTGTGTTCCTGCATTCAAATGTTGACTAGCATTTCCTCTGTCTAAACTCTTATCAGCCTGATATAGGAGCAGCTTCCAATGTAACTTCTAATTCTCCCCTCTCCCTCTCTTGCTCTTGCTCCCTTTTTTAATTACATTCTGGATGTTTTCTTATTGATTTACTTGTCTTTGTATGTAGATGCAGGGATTAGAAATTTCTCTTATATGGCAATTCAGTTTTCCATTAAAAGAAGCCTCTCATGCTATAACCCAGGGGGAGCTGAGAAGCTTTTGATGCGTGAAGCAGACGGAGGCAAGATGATATTTAGAGATTGCATTGCACTCTGCTTTATCTTAGCATCCTTTGAAGCACTGCCATATGATACATTGCTCTCTGCCACAAAAGCCACTCCTCTCTTGTGGAAGAAACTGTGTTTGCCAAGCGTTCAGAATAGATACCATGCAGCACCACTGTTCAGATGGGCAGGACTCCTGGTTAGCAGAAAGGATGTATCGTACTCCCAGAAAACAGGAAGAAAAAAAAAACAAACAACTGGAAATGTCCAGACCTCCTTCTGATAATTACGTGATAGTTGCATTCAGTTTGTGACCCACAAGTTCTAGGGGATCAAAGATGGCTTTGAAGGAGTCTACAAAAAGTAACTAAGGAAAGCAAACCTATTGCCAGAAGGCTTAAATTCACTCTGCAAAGACAGATCCTCCTTTTGAAATTTTCAGGGTCTCAAAAATTAAAAGAAAATATTGAAAAGTAGCGATTTAAATAATGCAAAGATTCAGAAGCCTTAATGTGCAAATAGAACAGAAAATCCTCAGAAAAGGAGTCTTTCTCTTGGCTTATTGCTTCCACTTAGTATCTATTTGCATTTCTACAACGTCCTTTCCAAAGAAACTCATAGCTGTTCTCCAAGACTCCACACTCCCCTCTGAAGTACAACATGGCTTAATCCTGAATTTTCCAGATGGAAAACTAAGGTTTAGAGCCCAGGAGCTCTACCTTCTAACTCCTACCCTGAGCTTTCCTCCCAGACCTTGGAAAAGAACTCAGGAGGTTCTGACTTCTCAACCTCTCTGAGTCTCTAGGCCCCACACTGGCCCCTATTTCACTGCAGAAAAGATACAGAAGTGTCCCAGAACACGCTGAAACACACTCACAAATCCATGTGTTTCCCCAGCTGACCAAGTACTGGATACATTCAGTTGTACTGACCCACTACATTTCCATCACTCTGGGAAAACTCCAAAAGGGATGCTGCTACTGCCTTTCTGCAGAGCTCAGGCGATGCTGTGAGTTCAGTATTAGGACAAGATTTGCCTGCTTGTTACATTATTTATGCAGAGCAGATTGCTTGGCAATTACGTTTAAAGTACAATCACAGTGCCATTTGTACTTCTTAGGTAGAGGCGAAAGTTTTTTAAGGCTTTAATACCTTGAAAAGTACCAGGGTAAGTGGAAATGACTGTGTTCTCTCTTATTAGCTGCACAGTTATTTATACTTTTGCAGATTACCATGGTACAGTGCAATTAGGCTTTGGAAGTACTGTGCAAATTGAGAAGTTTCAAGAGCTCTACTGAACAATTAACCCTTAAATACATTAACAGGTATAAACCTGCAGCACATGCCCAAAATCTGCTCCAAATGGGGGCTTTGAAATTAGCTAGGAAGAAAGAAGTACGAGAGACCATCTGCCAAGAAGCTGCTTGCACCCAGAGCAGTGGCTACTATGCATTGACAGTTCCACCAACTACACTTTCAGCAGGTTGCGCAATAGCTGCAATGCACCAGGTAAATTTGACACAAGGCACTTGGTCTCCCCCACCCTGGCTGCCTCTTTTTTTTTCTTTTTTTATCCTTAGGGTAGAAAACACCTAATAACAATTCTGTTAAAGGCATACCCTTTCCAAATCACAGGCAGGATGTTAGGAGGAAGAACAACCCCCAGGAGGTAGAAGCTATTGCTGATTTCAGACATCAAGGAACTGGCCTGCTTATAGGGGTGGGTTTGGGGGTGTGGGGAAGGGGATTTTTTTTTTTTTAAACAGACACATATACTTACAAACACACACTATATCCAGCAGTGTGCTTCCCCAGGCCAGGACACTCCATCTCCCACTAGGAGAGTTAGACTCGGAGCATGGCAGGTACATGTCCTGGTTTCGGCAGGGATAGGGTTAATTTCCTTCCTAGTAGCTGGTACAGTGTTGTGTTTTGGATTTAGGGTGAGAACAATGTTGGTAACACACTGATGTTTTATTGTTGCTAGGTAGTGTTTACACTAGTCAAGGACTTTCCAGCTTCCCATGCTCTGCCGACTGAGGACCCAAACTGGCCAAAGGGATATTCCATACCATATGACGTCATGCTCAGTATATAAAGCTGGGGGAAGAAGAAGGAAGGGGGGGGACGTTTGGAGTGATGGCGTTTGTCTTCCCAAGTAACCGTTACGCATGATGGAGCCCTGCTTTCCTGGAGATGGCTGAACACCTGCCTGCCCATGGGAAGTAGTGAATTAATTCCTTGTTTTGCTTTGCTTGCGTGCGTGGCTTTTGCTTTACCTATTAAACTGTTTTTATCTCAACCCATGAGTTTTCTCACTTTTACCCTTCGGATTCTCTCCCCCATCCCACTGGGGAGGAGTGAGCGAGCGGCTGCGTGGTGCTCAGTTGCCAACTGAGGTTAAACCACGACAATACATGACACATCTGAGTCTATCCATAGCAGAGATGACACCAGCACCTCACTGTGGTATCTCTACTCCTTTAGTGGCTACTGTCCTTACAGCCCAAGGCAACACAGATTCACTGCCAAGATGATCATCCCAGCTCACAGGGCTGAGGAACGTGGCTAAGATCAGCTAAGATCATATTATGCACTGTGTTGTACACCACCTTGGACACTGTTCCAGCAAGCATGTACCATCTATAGAGACTGCCTTCGTTGCCAGCCTCACAACAGACACCCTGAGGAATGAAGAGACTTGTCTAAGGACACTCAAAGGCAAGAACAAAACCAAGCTCCTCTGTGTGCCAGGGAAATGCCCATACATCAAGAAACCCTCTTGTTTGCAGACCCCACTTCATTAAAGCAATGTGTTCTTAATCATGTCTCCCTTTTCCAAAAGGCAACTCCAGTTATCTCAGACTCCCTCCCGTCTCCTCCCCTTGCTCAGCCTCCAGTTTTACATGAGACACAATGCAACCCCTCCATGCCAGTTGCTGTGACTTCTATAATCCACTTACCTCCACAGTGAGCTCTCCGTAACACTCCCCAAGTTGAAGTCATAGAGCTTTGTCAGAATGAGAATCACCTAGGGAGGGGAAAGGGAGGGAGGAAGAGAAAGGGAAAAGGAAGAGAAAAAAAGAGTTTTCCTTTAGACTGTGTAACAATACACAAGGCATCTGAAATCACCCAAAGGAGAGCTTAGCATTTATCCATTAAAGTTGCAGTATTATAGGATCAAGTAAGTTTAAAAAAAAGGCAAATCATTAGCTTAATGCATCCTGTAACGAGTAACATTTATTTTAATCTCAAAATATTTTGCATTTGAAATAAAACGTGCCAACAGGAATTAATTGAACATTGTGAGCTGCCCTCTTTACAACTATGGTTATTCAAGGTCGGGGTGGAATCAGATGTGCCCTCGTTAACTCAACAGCCCACTCAGAAATTAGTTGACTTTTCCTGTTTCTCAAGGTGCTACGACAAATTGGTGAGTTTCCATGGAAAGAATTGGCAAGTTTGTCTATGAAGATCCCCATCCAGCAAAACAGTCCATCTTGCCCAGAATGAGCTTTGTTGTTCTCTATCTGCTGTCACTGACTCCAGGAACATGGGAATTTCCACGTTATCACCTTTCTGCAGCGGTAAAATAGAGGGATACAGAGCATGACATTCAGCTTAGACACTGAGCAAGACAAACTTCAGCTGTATCTGTAGTGCTCAAGGAGAGTCAGAGCCTTCAGGACCCACTGACTAACTTTCCGGTGAGCCACGAACACTCCCGAGTCATGTCCTTGCAAAACTGAGGTAGGAGGAGAGGGGACTTAAGGAGTACGTGGGGGACCACGGGGGAATATAACTTCCCTCTGACATCCTTGGTGCTCTGACCTCAGATTTCACAGGTGAATGCAATCCTCCTAGTTACCAGCTACATTGCCCAATGCCCTTCTTCCCCAGAAAGGCAGCTATGCACTCCAATAACCTGTGAGCCTCTGTGCAACCTCCCAGGCTCAGATGGGATGGAAACTTCTGCAGAAAGAATAGAGGTTCCTCAGTGGAAGTTAAGAGCATTTGAGCACCTGCTCCTTGCTTTTTTTAACATAACTAATGTCACCCAGTTCACTCCCTCAGATTCTATGGGACCAGCCTCAGTAAGAACTCTGGGGCATCTCTTCATTTTGGTTTTGCTTCATTTTAACATTTCAGCATTGTTTCCTCCTTGCAGAATTCAAGAACAGGCTAGTTCCCCTTGCATCTGCTTGGGCTGTGAAAGCATCTAGGGAAATTTTTAGTAAATACTTGAGGGGTTTTGTTTTGTTTCATTAACAGGTACTTCACAGTTTGGCTAAAAGATGGGTCCAAATGAGAGATGTGACCCAAAGGGTTGGGTTCATTAATGTTTACCTATGCAACAACGATCTTTTCTACTTCAAAAGCCACATGCCCCTCCCTCTTCTTCCTCCCACAGCAGTGGGACCCACCACACCTTTCATTTGGGTTTCCCAGCTGAAAGGCTGCTGGGTGAGGAGTTTAAAGCTTTGCAGAAAAATGCCAAAGGATTAGTCAATATCACAATGGCTGCAGCAGTTGGTTACTGTCAGCATAATACTGGGAAGAGACCTGTTCAAATTGTAAGGGACCTTGGTACATGACTATGCAGTCAGTGCCCAACTTAATGGCTTTACAATAGATGCTCTGAGCATCCCTCTCTCTACTGGATTCACTTTCCCCATCCCTGATTGCATTTTGTCCCTTTATTTCCCCATGCAGAGACCTTTAGGAGGAAAATAAAAGCCAAGCTGCTTCCAGCAGGGTGTGAAAAGAAACCTGCCAGGCAGATTTGAGTCAACATATGCGAGCCCATGTCAGCCTAAACCGATGCTGTGCAGTGGGGAAATAAGGACAATATCCTTTTTATCGCAACTTAAACCCTGCACACGCTTTCCCATACAAAGGGGGATAAGCCAGCTGCAAGTTACAGCAACCAAGGTTTGTATACCTCCTCCCCTTACACCAACTGAGGGAAGCAGTACAGGCTGCTCCCAGCTAAAACCTGATGAGAGTGACATTTTTAGGATGTTCCCTATATTCCCACAGGGGCTCAGACAGGACCCCTCTCGAAAGTCTCTAGGAAGCCATGCACCACAGCACAAGCCCTGCCCTGCCAGAAATGACACCCTTCTTAGTGCTCACAACTATGGCAAGGTTTCACAAAGTTAGCTTTCCAGTTTCAGAGCCCAATCACATTGAAGACAGCAGGATGACTTCCGCTGAGTTCAGTGGATCCTGGATCCAGCCCTAAACATATTAAATAAAATCTTCGTGTCCTGGTCAAATTTCAACAGAATAATTCTACCTTAAGTTGCAATTACAACTGAAGGCAGCATCCATTTGCAATTACAACTGAAGGCAGCATCCATATCCCCCCAGCTCTTTGTGTGCCTCTCCCCAGATCTCCTATGCCCTATATATTTTAAGATGTCACTTATCTATTAAAAACTCTGCAAACTGCAGGATAACACCAGCTTTACAGGAGTGGGTTGAATCCTACTCAGCTCCTGGGTACAAATCCAAAGTAAAAGCATGTTGTTTAGTACAGCTTTTCTGGATTTTTGCCCAGGATGAATAACAAAAATCCAGCTCTGCCTGCAGTTAATGCATGGAAAGCAATAGCATGAGCATCCCCTTGTAGTTAAATCTCACAAAGGGTCCCAGGAAATAGCAGGAGTTGCCTGAGGCAGTGGTAATACACAGTACATTCACCTACAGCAAGCTGTCCATAAAATCACTCGCCACATATGCCCGGGCCAGGCAACGCTCTTGCACCACAACCCCAGGTGGCCTCCACCCTGTCCCCGCTTGGTTTTGAGACAAGACACTTCAGATTCAATAAAGGTAACCCTTGCGATGATTTCAAGTTTGAAAACCAGAGGATTGGAGAGGCTGAACACACAAACTTCCCAAGAAAAACTGTGAAAGCGCATTCCCCCACAACGCTGCCCCATGAGACTGCCGAGCAAATGTAACTACTAAGGAAGTGTCACATGCGGTTAAGACACAAATCAAAGCCTGAAAGGCACAGCTGGTTCCCGAGTTGTTTTCACGGGGTGCTTTTGACACAGCATTGCAGAGGAAACTTCAAAGCGTTTCAAGAGGCTATTCCGAGGCCTCCACTTCATGTTGCCCCAACCGTGCTAAGAAGAAACTCGAAGCAGGGATATCAGGGGCAGATGTGGGCAAGTACCAGATTTTCTGAGACATTCTGTTATTTGAATGCTTTCATTGAAAAAGAATGGAACAAAACATAAGGAAAATTGGACATGTTTTCGAAAACTGAATTCTGACAGGAAAAAAATGAAAAAGAAAAAACCCTCATTGATTCAAGCTGAGACATTTGATTCTGATTTCTACTTTGTAGTTGAAGAAGCTTAGCTTCTTTTTGTCGAGACTAACAAACAACCGTGGTTTTTCTGTGCCAGAGTAATTTTGCATGAAAATCTTGATAGTTTTCATTTTAAAAGCTGAATTCAATTAAAAATTGGGGATTTCACATTTAAAGTACATTTCAAAACAAAAATAAACATTTTCTTCCCCCAAACTGAGGGAAATCTAGAATTGCCACCCCATAGAAAATGCCCACTCTTCAACCTAAATTAAGATGAAAACATTTTGCTCTGGGGAAAAGAAATAAAAACAAAAAAAGTTCCAAGTGATATTGATTCAGAAACAGCAAAAACTTACACTTAAGCATTCTTTAATCAAAATAAAGAAAACACCCTTCCAGTGCCAAATTAAACTGTTTCTGTTCATCAAACTAATCTCCCCAAAATTAATTTCAAGTCAGCTCAATGCTGAACTGCATTTTTCTCCGGGGTCATACTGCTTACTCCAAGGAATACAGCTCAGATGTGAAATGTCCCCCTGTCTCCTATGGGCCAGGCTCCACACAGCCACACTGCGCTTCCCAAGACACCCCAGGGGCAGGTGTCCCTCAGGGCACCAAGCAGCTCAGCTGGTTGAGAATGAAAAAAGGGAGAACCAGCCTGCAGAACAGAGTGGGGAAATAGGCCAGGCTGAATTACAACTCCCTTAAGGCAACACAAACCCTCTGGAAAATGGAATTTCAAGCTGAGCTTACATGAAACTAAATGACCTGAAAAATTCAATAAACTGTTTTGGTTTTCTAGACAGAAGTGGGGATGGAGAAAGGATAATAAAAAAAAAAAATATTTTTTCTTTGGAAACAAGTGATGTTCCAGTCCTGCAAGAATTTCCTTAAGCACTTTATTTTACACACATGCCTCCCCACAGTCTGTATGGTTTTGTTTTGCAGAAACTACACTGTCTACTGAATACCCTGCTATAAGGCTTCATGACAGAAATGTCAACTCCTGTCACCTATTTATCTTCAATGGCTTATACTACAATACAGATTAAGAGTCTCTGGCACTGAGAAATCCCTCTGTCTCACTGTGTAGTATACTGAACCACTAAATCCAGTTTTACTATGAGGGACTGCTGCTCTAAAATAAGGCCAGCAGGTCTCCAAGACTGCCCAATCCAGCAGCCTTGCGTCTTGACACAACTTGGCTGGCATGAAAGCAGAAAAAATATAACCAGAAACACTAGCCCAGGCTTCATTCCATGTTCAAAACACATCCCTGAAGGGATCCCTATTGTTCAGACAATTATTAGGAATCTCTGAGCCCATAAATCACAGAAGTGCTCAGAAGCTCTTCAGAGTATTCGGTGGTGTAACAATTTTCATGCCCATAAAATTTTACTATGAAGGAAAATTATTTCCGTTCATTAAACCCTCCTCCAGATCTTGCCAATGCTAAACTGGCAAAGTGTTTTGCATATACCCCACAGTGGAATATGTAACGCTGTTTCCCACAAATTGGAGTGTAAAGGCATTGCAGTTACTTCAGCAGGTTGGCAATGAACTTCAGAACAACCAAAAAGTGCCACATCAAAGGCAGTCATGTTCCTGTATCAGGCGATGCTTGTATTAGAGACAGGAGAGGGAAGAGCACAGCAATCGGAGAGAATAGGTGGTCAGTTCAGGTAGACATCTGAAAGGCCAGCACTGATCCACTTCATGAGATTCATCTCCTCACTAAGTGATCCTGCTATATCAGCACAGAGATTAACACAGCTCATCAGTAGCCCTGTCCACATATTTGCAGCATGTAATTAATAATGAGCAAAGGGCTGAACACTGGGCAGCACACAGCACAACAAAGAGATCGCAGACACATTTACATGTTAAAAATGAGAGCTCTCCACCCACTTGCTCTGGCATGCTGGGGTCTCCGTTTCCTGCCTACAGACTGTTCCTGCCTACTTCCATGCTGTTTGCAACCTTTTCTTCCCCCCACACCAGCCACAGGGAGCTTGTCTGCCATTTTCATCTGCCTTTCCCCAATTCATATGAGAGCAACAGCACCCAACAAGTAAATCTAACATGTGAACAACACAGGCTAGTGGGAGCCAATATCAGTAAATTGCTCACAGCTGAAGGCAAATTGGCTTAAAATGATCTGGGACCTAAAAAGCCAGCAGTGCTGCTCTATGAAGGTCCCTAGCTGTTTCTTTCTTTTTATTTTGTTTTGGTTTTTTGGTGGTGGTGGTGGGGTTTTTTAAGGCACAAAATTAATAATTAAAGATGAACTGATCAACAAACTCATGGGAGTTATTCAGGGTGACGAATTTGCTAGGTAAGGTGGTCTTTCATATAATCTCTGCATTCAAAGCTAACTCGGGCAAAAGCCACCAATATCAGCCTAATTTTTCCCACATAAATGCTCAGAAGATGGGAAAAGGATCGTTTACATGCCCAACATACATTTGTGCTTAAGTGTGTGGAGGGTTGACCCCAGCCAGCAACTAAGCACCCACCCAGACACTCGCTCTCTCCCCACCTCAGGGGGATGGGGGAGAGAACCAGAAGAGCAAAAGTGAGAAAAACTTGTAATTCCAGACAAAGACAGTTTAATAAGTGAAAGAAAGATTTAAAAAAAAAAAAAGTGATGTAAAGGCAGTTACTGAAAGATGGCTACTTTGGAAAGACTATTCCACAGTTATTATTGCTAAGGATGATATTATAAGTGATGGAATACCTCTTTAGCTAATTTGGGTCAGCTGTTCTAGCTGTGCCCCCTCCCAAGCCCTTGACTGCCTCTAGCCTACTGCTACAACAGGTAGAGTGAGACACAGAAAAAACCTTGACACTGTGCAAGCACTGTTCAGCTCTACTTAAAACACTGGTGTACTACTGACACTGGTTTAGCTGAAAATTCAAAACACAGCATGACACAGGCTGCTATGAAGAAAATTAACTCCTTTCCAGTACAAGTATTTTCCTAGATCAAGGTACAATGGTTCTCAAAACCAGTCACTACATAGCCCTGGTCGCACCAAAATCACTTCACACAAATACACCCTTAAAAATGTATGCATGTGTGTGTGTGATCACATTACACAACATCACCATCCTCATTTGCTCTGGAGGTCTAAGTGCAGTTGCCAATACCCAAGAGTGCCATCTCCAGTTGTGAGAAGCATACAGCATTATTACAAAGCTCCCAGGTGAGGAATTTACATTCCACAGGTGTTAACAGATTCTGCAAGCATCACCACTGTTAAACAAAGCAAGCAACATCATCTTTGTTTTACTGATAAGGAACCGGAGGCAGAGAGAGATTAAGTGTTTCTCTACATGGGAACACTCAGGAAGAAGAATCCAAATCAACTTTTAAGAGTTTGGTTCAATTCACTTTGCAAACACATCAAAAAAATCAAATTAAAGACCACCTTATTCTGAAAAAGAGTGTCCATCCAGGAATTTAACATAGCTGAAATAATCTACTTCAACATATTTAGTTAATTTAAGCTAAGAAGCGTCGCCTGGAAGATAAAGCACCAATCCAAGTTCACCTGCAGTAACAGAACGATTAGCAAAAAAAGGAACACATACACCTTAAATACCCCTCTACCTTTTTTCCCCCTGCCTGGTGAGTGTAGCTGTAGAAAACATACCTCCAGATACTAGCAGTTAAGGAATAGCACAATCCTAAGACACAAGAAAACAACAGAGGTACTAATAACAAACACGGGCCAAATCCTGCCCACTGAAAATCAGAGCAACACTTTTGCAGAGTGATGCCAACTTAAGCAGCAGCAGCAAAGGACTTCCCCCACCCCCCAAATCTCTAGAGAGATAAAAACAATCTGTGGGTGGCTTCAAGCAGGCAAAAGAAGCCTCTGAAATTGAAAAAGAGAAGTCCCAGGATCACACACAAAAGCAAAACATGTTCCAGTGAACTTGTGATCTCCAAACAGCTGAGACTGTCAAATTTGTCCTCAAAACAAGAACCAGTAACTAAAAGAAAGATATTCTCCTTTAATCCTCCTTTCCCTGTGTTGCTTTTCACTTTCCAGTATGAAAACTGCCACGGTATACTCTTTCTGTCCCCTGTCCTCCTCCCTTTCAATGTAAATCAGGTAGCAGAATAAGCAGGAGCCAGAGCACGAGAAGTCTTCCCATGGATTCCGCTGGGATGCTGGAGGCAGATCACATTGTCTTCACAAAAAAGCCCTTGGGATGTAAGCAGCAGTTTGAAATTCCCATTTACAGGGCTTGCAGTGAATGAACAGACTCTGAGGGGGAAAAAACCAAAACCACCACAGTGCTTTGCAGAAAAAGCCAGCTCTGGAAAGCCCAACTCCCTCCTCCCATGCCGTTACCAGCAGGAGCAGGGCAGAATTCTTGTATGTTGGTTCTCTGCTTTGGCAACTCAAGGGCAAGCCCAGCCTGCCAGAGAAAAAGCACCCATTGGCATCAACACTGAGACAGACACCTCTTCCAGTGTCATGGATTTACTTTTCTGGGCTCACACAAATCTAGAAAGGATTTTGAATTGAACCTGACAGGTTATATCATGCTTTTGGTTTTAAAACCTTGCATTTTGGTGCAGGGACTGTAATTTAGGATATGTTCAGAGGTGCCTTGCACATAGAAGTCCACGCCATGGTTGTGAATGCAGCTGAATAACACCACCACCAAAGCAATGACTAATGCCTCTGAGACTCAGAAGAGGAATCTGACTATAATGTTTTACAATAACATGGGAAAAGAAGTCAGATTCTCCTCCTCCCAAACCACAGATTCCAATTATCACGCAAATGAGGGGTATTCATAGCAGCTAGCTGTAGAGCGTCTACAGGTCAGTCACATTGCTCTTCCATCTCCACTACACATTAAAAATTGGACAATACCTCTCACGTAACATTTTTTCCAAGGAAAAAGAAAAAAAAAAATATTGGTAAATCCTGCCTCAGTTTCAGCAAATATACCTCCTGCATACCTACATGCTTACCTTTAGTGTACACACACACACACAAAAAAATATTACAACCACATTCTTAACACCTCCTTCCTAAAGAAATAAAAGAAAGGCCTCCAGCAAGGTTATCAGCCCTTAAAAAGCAGCTGGATTCTGTCCCAGACGCTGCAATACAGCCCTAAACGTAGATACCAGCTCAGATCATAAAGCCTTTGTCCTCTTTGGGGGGGGCGGACAGGGAATCACTCCATAAAAGCTAAGTATTATTAGAATTATTAGCCACACAGCATCAGGAGAGAGTGTCTGGGAAAGGCGTGGTAAATTAGTCACCTTTTTAAGGACAGCAATAAAACACAGGAGACATTTAAGTAGCATTCCAGTCTGTTACGAATAAACACACTGGAGGGAGGGTGGACACATCAATACTATCAGCAGCTTGCCAATAGCCCTAGTCAGAGAAGTCAGAGACAGAAAAGACCCCCCAGGTTATCTGACCCCCCTGACAAGGCACAGTTGTGCTCCACAGAATCTTTCCCAGCTCTTCAGGTTGGCCTTGCTGCACATAAACACACATTCCCACCAGAAAAGACATCTAGATTGCTTAAAATAACAGAAGCCTGAGATCTATCTCTGTGTAACTTAGTTAAACATAAATACAATCTCTCCTGGCAGGTAGTAATATGATGTCCTCTATCATACATTATAAAAGGTGATAGCAAAGAACTCATAATTTATTTTTATTGATTCAACAACCTATGCTGGATCATATCTCCCAATTCTTCCCCTTTGCTAAGAAGCCTCCACCAAAGCCTTGGGAAGTTTAATTTTATCTTTTCTTCCCTTCTCCATCTACCTTTTAAAGCTGCTATGTGCTCATCCCTACTTAAGCTCAAGAAGAAAATGAAAAAAGGCCCCAGCTACTTTGCTGGCTCCGTCCTTGTTCCAACTATCTCCTGATACCATCTGCAAACCAGCAGATTTTGTGGAGCAATTTGACTCTGTGGAGTCACATATCTGCTGAAGGGCCATTTAAAGCTTCTGACATGGGGAGCTGAAAAGAAGGAATGACTTGAACTCCAAGTGTGGGTACACTACCTTCACAGGACAGTTCTCAATTTAAAAAAAAAAAAAGGTTGACAGAAGGTAAGACAGCACAGCCCTTTGAGATGTTATAAACTGCCAGGACAGGTGAGGGTTTTCCTTGAGGACTGAAGGCAAGACTGACTGGTTCCATAAGGGAAACTAAACTATGTGGGGAATTTTGTATCTAAGCCATTTCTGAATTTGGCAAACTGTTTAGCAGGGCCTGTTGCGACAGGACAAGGGGGAATGGCTTTAAACTAAAGGGGGGTAGATTTAGACTAGATGTAAGGAAGAAATTTTTTATGCTGAGGGTGGTGAAGCACTGGCACAGGTTGCCCAGAGAGGTGGTGGATGCCCCATCCCTGGAAACATTCAAGGTCAGGCTGGACGGGGCTCTGAGCAAGCTGATTTAGTTGAAGATGTCCCTGCCCACGGCAGGGGGGTTGGACTAGATGACGTTTAGAGGTCCCTTCCAACCCAGACTATTCTGTGATTCTATGAAAAAACCTCCCATAAAGCTGATATGTCAAGAAAATTCAGGCTGCTTATTGTTCTTCCATCTCAGACTCCAGGCTGTACTCAAGAACTCTCACTTCTCTCACACACACACACTCTCTCCTCTCCCTCCCCTCCCCCACATATGTACATATACATATATAAATATTACTGATCTTCCTCAGGTTCCAATTAGCAACTCAAATAATTCACACTGAACTGAGCATGGGCAAGAGATTCCCTCTCTCCCCAGGGACAGGAGATGGACTAGATAACCTGTTGAAGTGCTCTCCAACCTCATGTCTATGACCCAAAGATTTACTTGTTCTGTGAAAATGCCTCACTGCTAGCTCAGGAGAACAGCAGCAGGGAATTAGGTGCCATGGCACAGAAACACATGCCTGTTGTGCAGAAAAAGGCAAAATGCACAAATTGTTCTGTTATGGTTACTGCAGGTACCAAAGTCCAATACTTAGATTTTCCCCCATGTTTACTACCTGACCTTGAATGACATCATTAGTATAAACCCATGATCTAATCATAATTCTTTAAATACACCTAGGTAGAGTATTTACAAATATAATTAAATATAAGTGAAATATGAGAATCATCACAGAAAGAATAAGATAAAAATATAAGTGATAGTTTAGAATATATGAGTAACTATCATAGGCAACCTGGGTCATTGAGGCTGAGCAGGACACATAGGATCAGAAAGTGCTGGAGCTAAGAGACAAGCAGGAGTCAGGGCTCTCCACAGACAAAAGGTCAGAAGCAATAGTTTGAGTACTAACAAGCCAATTAACATATTTTTTACATTATTATAGATTCAACAAAGATGAAATTATCTGATTATCTTGTATATTAAGGCAATAGAAACGTGGTCTGTCCAACTGACTGCACTCTTTTGGCCTTGAACCTATGTTTATGCAGCAGTTCCTACCTGCAGATGACCAAACATACTTTGAAACTTAGTGGCCCAGCTGTGGTAAGGTCAAATGCTGCCCTAGCAGCTCCTTTTCCTACTGGTATTCCTTTGAACTAATCTTTACTCTTGATTTTAATAATCTTTATTATATTTATTTTCATTTTTATTCTGTATTCATCATGTGCATACATTTCATCATCACTATAGTGCCTGAACTACTTGTGCCACAGCTACATAGTTTTTTCTTTATTATAATTCTTTATGTTGTATCAGTAAGTAGTTAAGCAAAATTATTTTCATCTGTTGCTGTGAAAACACAGTCTCTCTGGGCAATTTCCTTTCTTTTTTCCTGTGCGGAGCAGCTCCTTGCTCATGCCAAACACCCCTGGAGCCCTATCTCCTTTGAAGGGCCTAATCAAGCAGACTTTCATGAAATCTGGCTCACTAGGTATTTCCAGAAACTGGGCTGGGAATGATTCCTCTGTGTACATACACCACATTGAGCCAGCCAGATGTAACAGCCTCCTTCATCTGTTCTTCCTACAGAGTCCAGAGGAACAGGTATGCTAACAGAAAACTGGCCTATGCAAGACACTAGCAATGGCTTCCATGATATGCAACAGAATGGAGGATAGAGAATTCTTAAGTTCATGATTCAGCTTCTCCCTTCTTTATGAGGCATCCAAGCTTGCACACCATCCCCTCCAGAGAGCAGCCCTAAGCACCACGGGGCCAGACCTGTTTGGATTCTGCCTGGTAACCCAAAGAACTATATGAGCCAGTTGATGGACATTCACAGTAGGCAGGTGCCATGGGGTTCAGCTCTGCCTCCAGCCGACATTTAACTATTTCAGAGTGCAGCTACATCAGCAAGAAAGAAGGAATGAACATGACCTGTATCACAATAGCCTGTAAATAGCCTCACCCAGAGATAAAGCGGCCTCCTAGCAAGCGGAACAGGAAACCGTGAGCAGGTGCTGCACTGCCTGCCTAACAGAAGGAACACACCCTGGTTTCTCTTCCTTCATGCTTGGCCATATAAAGACTTCAAAACTGTGAATTCAAAGGACTGATGGGATGCCTCCCTCCATGTCAGCTGAAAGAGCAGCTCCCTAAAATGCCCTACCATGGGAACCTACCTTAGGGATAAGGATTCCTCCAGGCAGCAAGAGGCTACAATAGCCACACTCCATGGACTTAGCTCTGGGATATACCCAGGACCTGAAAGGGAGAGTAAAGGCAGAAGAGGGACCTGAACCCCCAATTCAGAGCTCTGGTTTGTCACTCAAGCCAGACGACCCATCTTCCAAAGCAGCCAGTTACCACTTCTGTGCCTGCCAAGGAAACAAAGCTTTGGAAGAAAGATACAGATAATACAGAGTGAACATTTTTCCCCATCTGAGTATTTCCTAAAGACAAGTAAAATATATTTGCTTGAAATCTGACCCTGTAGGAAGGAAAAAAAAAAAAAATTAAAGAACCATAACACAACTTTTTTTCCTCCCCCAAAAAATTGCCCTCTGAAGGACTGGCACCAACTTCAGGGCAGGGGGGGAGCATGAAGGCATGTGTCACAATAAAATCATAACTTTTGGTGTTGGCCCAATATTGTAATTTTGGGGGGCAAATTAAGAAAAAAATCCATTCATCTGTTTTTGAGCTCTGTGAGAAAGAAAATATATTTTTTCCACTTTAGAAATACCTTGTGCTAATGTATACATGGGGAGATGTGGAACAGCACAGTTAATGCTGTCAAAGGCAATTTTTCTTACAGACTTAAGTGTTCCACTACTTAACAAAAAAGAAGCTGAGAAAAATAGAGGAACTTGAATTCAAATTTCCTTTAATGCAACATTATGGCTGAGAATTTCAAAGCTATAAAAGTAGGAAACTCAGAAGTACAGATTCTACATTATGCACATGGATGGTATAAACGAAAAGAGGCAAATCACCACTGCAGAAATCCAAAGCACTATTGACTTTTTCAACCCTTTTAAGGTAGGCTGGGGCCTAGGGGCAGTTGGTCAGATGAAAATACCTACTCACTCCATACCGGAACCCAAAGAAAACTTTCAGAAGGTTTGACCTTGTGAGATCACTCTCCTTCTCTTACCTAGGGACCTAAAAAATTCTTTGGTTGGACCTGAAGAATTATTGCCCTCTAGCCAACAGAGAAATTGAAGCACAGTCTTCATTTCAAGCCACTGTCTATATCCTTCCTCATTAAGAATCATGGTTATGACAACTGGGACTGCTGACTGATGACTGACATTTAAACTGGGACTGCTTTTAAGATCAGGATTTGGGAAGCTATAACCCAGGAGATAGATCCCTTTCACTCTTGCACGACAAAGGATAGATTTAAACAGAAGGCTCAGCGCTTTGCTCTGCCAGCACCTGCATTGGCTCTCTTCACCCTCACAAGAACATCTGAGACCCAAAACCTGGAGGTAGAAAAGGGAGAAGAGACAGAGCCTCATTTTATGAAAATACTCTGTAGCTCTGCAGGGTCTCCAGATGACCTTCAGAGAATTTCATATACACGAGCTGTAGGGTTGTCTTGCACGTTGCACTGAGATATCAAAAACTGTCCACCACTGCAGCAGAGCTCTAAACAACATGAATAGTCCCACTGACGATTCCTGCATTGGCATGTTCTCAGTTGAGCACCAGGAAACTTCCAAAATTCCTTCTGCCCCTTGAGGAACATAACAGGGAATGGCTGTGCAGTGAGACAAAGGAAGAATGCAAATTGACTAAGCAAGATCTGTAATGGCCGTTATGCAAGGTCTGTTATAGCTTCTCCTCTTTACTATCTCAAGAACCCTGGATTTCCATTGGAATGATCTCTTCTCCTCTCCCTAACCAGTCACACCGCAAGGTCCTGTCTTCATGAACACCATGAAGTCACAGGAGCAGGACTCAGATGCTCCCCACCCCCCCGTCATTCCTTGCCATACAGTCTCTCTAGCATCTGTTATGACTATGCAATAAAACCTAAGGTTGGCACCTGCTCTGAAATGAAAACATGAGCTGGAAATGGGTCAGGCACACCAGCTTCTCCTGTTTTATTAGAGCCTAGACTAGAAAGGAGCCATAGTCTCTAGTTGCTTCTGGATGGCAGTAAGGAGAGAAAGGTGACAAGGTTTATCTGAAGGTGAAATTCAATCCCATTCTCGCATGACATATGAGCACAAAATCTTAAATAGGGCACTAGGGAATAAATTTGCCAATTCCTCCTCAGGTAAAGCTAGGTCATCTCCACAAGTTCCAGTGCGAGTTCTCTCTCTGTGCTGTGATCCTTCAGTGAACAAACCCATCCCTGACTCCAAATTTCATGATATGATGGCTGCAAACCCATCATTAAGAATAATTCTAATAACCATAACAGCCTCCAAAACAGAGGACTATAACATAAGCTGGATCCAAAAGTCTCCTGTTCTGCCTTTGTGACTGTGCAGAAGTTCATCATGACAAGTACCTGCTCCAAAGGGGGAGTAAAGTTCAAAGACAAACAGTAACATGCTTTTCATGAGTAAATCTTGATCTGGTGAAGGATTAGAGCTCCAAATGTTACCAGAGGCTGAAGCATGGTGTGGACCAGAGGACTGAATCAAGGTGGTGGTGTCAGAGTGTCAACTCTGTACCAGTTCTTTGTCTTATCTGGCAAGATGCACAGGTAGGAAAAGGTGAGCAGCAAGTCTTTTAAGTAGCTGTGACAGGCTAAAGAACAAATCCAAAGTCCCATTTTGCCTTTGCTGTTTTATGATTGTCCTTTCACAAGGTTGATCATCTACAAACTACTTCTTATAAAGCGCCTTCCAAAACAGAAACATTTCTCTGGGCCCTTTTACAGCAGGACTGACAGCAAGTGCTCCAAAGATAATCTTCAGCAAACCTAGTTATTGGAACAGTGTAACCTGTTGTAAATTCACATATACAACACAGCAGAATGAAGATACTCTCCATGCCAGCCTTTCGAAAGGCAATTGATACAGGTCTCTCCGGCAACTACACCAGCACAAGACTGATTCCAACAAGCTCCACAGATCCCCCATGAGACTACTGCAGCCAGAGCAGCTCTCATTAGAAAACTGATGCTACAACAAACAGGCATCAGAGGCTCAGCCTTGAACCAAGCTGTCAGAGCACCAGAGAGTCCTCCACTGCATCAAAAAGCTCAGGTCATCTCTCATGGATTGTTGCATTTTGTTTTTCTTAAAGCCCTAGGTCTTGGAGGCCAGTGATGACTTAAAACAACAAAACCCCAACCTCAGTTCGTACTTTTCTGAATTCAGAGGGTGACTTTTAAAATACACTCAGAACTTCATTTTAAGTCTTAGACTTCTAATTCCCAAAACAGTGCACATCTCACACTCTTTTCATACTCTTTTTTTTTCTAACACACATGTAGAGACAACTGTCTAGCTATGTATCTGTTCTTAACCATAGATGCAGCTACATAATGGTTTTAAACTCCATTGCATTATTTTTTTCTCCCTCCAAGAAAGAAGACAGAAAATTCACTCGGGATGTTTTAGATGCCTCAAATTAGCAATGCTACAGTCAGAATGGCACAGAGCACTCTTGAACAGCTATTGCTAGTACTTGCAGGTGCCATGAGCTCTTCACATTCAAGAATACTGGATTTACATTCAAACATAAAGGAAAAATAAAACCAACTTGATTCACGTGCTCTTACATCAGGAGAACAAGGGGTATTTTTAGAGCAATGGCTTAGCATTCACAGCACGTGTGGCATTCTTGATTAAACAAGAGATCCGCATGAACATAATAAACCTGTAATTTTATTGGCCAAGCACGATGGAAACAATTTAGAACACACGGATTGCAATGTTAAGCAAACTGCAGCCCATGTATAACACCCATGAATTATAGCAGTTTGGCAATGAGCTAACCAGTTGCTTCTCACGGCCTTTAATAACAATCATCCACATCTTCACAGCACAATAGAAATTAGAGATGCAAGAGGCCTATTAGCTCATCCAGAAAATACAGCATTGTTCCCTATGGGATAATTGCTAATACTCTGTCCAAAGTAGATTTAAAGCTGTAAAGCAAGGTAGCCTCTTTAGCAAGATTACTCAGAGTGGCTGAGAACTCAGTTTCATAAAGCTTTTTCTAGACATTAAATTTAAATGTTTCCTCTCTTTAAAAAGGTTAAAGCTAGTCCAAGGAGCCTGGTCTCCTTTGGATTCCCTTCTAGTCAGTCAAGAGAGGGGAGAGTTGGTCCCTTTTTGCTACAAAAGCAGCAGCATATAGAGGCTGACCTTCTTTGGCTAACAGCCTTCACAAACAGTTCTCCCCACCACCCAGCTAGTACATGTCAGCTCTTGTCCATAACTCCATGAGTTTACCACTTGCGGAAGAAGGGCCAGACGACTCAAGAAGAGTACAGGGATCTCGTTAGGTCATGCAGAGAGGAAATGAGAAAGGCAAAAGCCCAGCTAGAACACAATCTGGCCGCTGTCGTGAAAGACAACAAAAAATGTTTTTACAAATATAAAAAGGAAAAGGCTGAGGTACTTAATGTCTTCTTTGCCTCAGTCTTTAACAGGCAGACCAGTTATCCTCAGGGTACTCGGGCCCCTGAGCTGGAAGACAGGGACGGCGAGCAGGATGAACCCCCCATAATCCAAGAGGAAGCAGTCAACGACCTGCTACGCCACCTGGATGCTCACAAGTCTATGGGGCTTGTATAGAGCTTAACGATTGTGATGATGATGCGGCTGAGTGTTTATGGGTAAGGATGAGGGGGAAGGCCAATGAGGCAGATATCCTGCTGGGAGTCTGTTATAGACCACCCAACCAGGATGAAGAGGCCAATGAAGCGTTCTGCAAGCGGCTGGCAGAGGTGTCTCGATCGCTGGCCCTTGTTCTCGTGGGGGACTTCAACTTCCCGGACATCTGCTGGA
>NW_008825155.1:1295192-1330740 GCF_000699105.1 Pygoscelis adeliae | reverse complement strand
GGTGGAGTCACCATCCCTGGAGGTATTGAAAAGACGTGTAGATGAGGCGCTTAGGGACATGGTTTAGTGGGCATGGTGGTGTTGGGTTAACGGTTGGACTCGATGATCTTAGATGTCTTTTCCAACCTTAATGATTCTATGATTCTATGATAACAGTGCCTTCAGCACCACCTCTTTCCTTTGCGCCCCTACACAGGTATGTAGACTCATGCCTCCTTTTCCACCTCAGAAGTCCTTTGACGATAGATGCATGTATGGATTTCGCTTTAAATATTCATTCAGTACATCAGATCTTCCAACTCACTGAACACTCCCATCACGTGTCTGTGCACTACGTCCACTTCAGCCACACCTCAAACAGGGACATGTGGCAACACCGCCAGCGCAAGAACTGGCAGCTCCAGTGCAAGGGACAGGTACCTCACTGTGTCCTGTACTAGGGCAGGGGCTCTGGCATGAGGCTGTGTCTAGTTAAATGTCCTTGCTACAAACAGCATCAGTCATGGCTCCAAATACCAAGCTGTATTTCCACGGTTCAGTAAATCTCCATGGACTGCATCAGCCCCTTGGAGAGTCTAGAATTAACAGAGAATTAATACATGTACAAGAAGAACTCGGATGTGCCTGGGAGGGAGGGAGGAAGGGGATTAGGAGTTTTGCAGACATAGGAAACATAACAAGTATACCACAATCCAGGCTAAATCCAAAGTCTTACAGGTGTCACAGTCCAGCACCCAACACAATGGCATCTTGCTTCATGCCCAGGAGAGCTGGTAATGCCATCATGAGAAATTTGTGTGTAAGAGTGGAAACAGAAACATTTAGCACTAATTAGAACTTCAACAGATCCAAAGTGATGAAACCAAAAGTCTTCAGCCTGTACATGTTAGGTCAGTAAATATTATCATCTGCTTTTTAAAAAACAAGAAATGAGAAGGTGAAATGATTTTCCAAATGATGAGACAGAGCTGGAACTCAGGAGAAGGTGCCCCTTAACTCCAAGCATTCCATCCCTTTCAAACTGTAACAACAGATACCAGCACATGGGTAATGACCCCAGTAACAGCTTTGAGAATTTTTTCAAGCCAGGGACAAAGGAAAAGAGCATGTACAAATCAAGCTTCCTGGTTTTTGCACCTCTGACTTTTTTTCCCTGAGAGAAGTTTCTTCTGAGCTTGCTTCTACCACTTTTCCAAAACTTCTAGTAAAAACTAGTATGCCCATGGCTGAGAAAATTTACAGCCACTTGAATCGCTCTCTTACACACACAACAAAATTCCCTGCTATTAATGGAATTGTTGCTAATGTTGGTCATATTCTTCTTGTTTAGTATAAGCATTCAATGAGTGTCCTAACCACTTTTCTAAAATAAGCCCTGATCTCTACTATCTTTGATATCCAGAGACATTTGCCAAACAGTTGAGCAAGCAGGATTTTAACCAGTCACCTGCATACACTCACTCCATGACCTCATTACACTATCATAGGAAGACAGGATTAGAAGGGACAATATTTTGTCTAGAGCAATCCACAGAATCTTATGTGTCCCCACCCTGCAAATCCCAAGATACTTCTCAACTCCTCTGAACAAACTTCAGACCTTTACTGCAAAAGCCAAAACAAAACAAACAAACAAAATCCCAGAAAAAAATCTTGTAATGTACCATAGCAAGACAGGAAAAGAAAAGTCAAGGGCACTGCCACTCTCCTCCATCCTTGCAATAATGAGGAATCTGAGAAATGCCAAGATGATTGTCTGAAGCAGACCACAGAGAGCAATAAACCATGTCAGATACACAGCATCTCTCTGCTCCCTACCTGAATGAGGAGACACTTTTTAAACATTCTGCTATTTTAACACACTTTTGAAAACACATTTTCACAATAAGAATTGTCAAGTGTTTGGCTTGTATTAGCATTTTCAGGTAGAGATCAGGGCACGCAAAGAAATAAGATATATAAAGAACAAGAGCAGAACTAACAGTTCTCTATTACAGAGCTCCCCTCTTCCACTCAGAAAATGACCACGTTACAGTGAAGAGTGATGCTTATATATCTAACACGGTACTATAAAATCCTTCAGGATGAAAATCGCAAAGAAGTAGCAATTGATTACTTCTGTCACAAGAAAAAAAAACACAGTTTGAGGATGTAAGAGAAAGGTCTTTTCAAGCTGAAGAATTACCTTCCTTTTGGGAAAGACGAACCACCTATAATGACAGAGGAAAATCTTTGGAAGTAGTAGCAGAAAAAGACATTAGAAGTGGCAATCATCATGTCAAACACACTACACTGCAGGAAAAGGGAAGAATGGCCAGATAATGAAATTACAGAGCATTGAAAATGTCAAAGAGTGACAGTGCTCTACCATCATTCACAGGTTATATGAGGTATTAACATGCTGATATCCCATTCCAATGACAAAGATGGCAACAAGAACAGTAAATAGTCCAAAATGAATCTGTTGCTGAGACCAGGAATTTAATGAAACAGGGAGACGGGCAGAAAATGAATCTTACTTTCACCGTGAAACCTTCAAACTGGAAGCTGCTGGCTCTGTTCAGAAATAGTAATAGCTTAGGGATGCATTATTTGACTTCCCTTATCTTTGATCCCCCTATACTTATGAGTCATCATCACGAAAAGGGGTATCGAGTCTCGCAAACAAGCACCAACCTTGTTGGCAGGCAATGACACACAAGCTGCACCAAGGGAATTGCCAGTGAGGTATAAAGGAGGGGAAAAAAGTCCTCCTCAATTAAGGTGACCAACTGCTACATCAGGGGCCCGGGGAGGTTGGGGGATCTTTGTTCTTGGAAGTATTCAGAACTTCACCGGACAACGCTCTGAGCAACTTGATCTAACATCACAGCTTGATCCAACTTTGAAGCTGATCTGAGCAGGAGCTGGACCAGACGACCTGCAGAGCTCCCTTCCCTGCCCCCCCTCCCCCCCTCCATCTAAATCACTCTACAATTTGGTGAGTTCTGCTCCCTTCAGATAGAAACACCATTGATCAATATGAGTAGCACAAGCAATCATGCAGCAGTAAAGCCAGAGGACCCTGTGTCTTTCATACAATGCACTTTTCTTACATGTTTAAGATAGTTGATCACTATTAAAAAAAAAAAATCCTCTACCACCATTCCTCCTATAAAAAGGAAAAAAAGACAAGTCAAGGGGAGTCAAAATGTACAGTCTCTTTATGGAAACCCACTTCTGGACACAGTCTAGTGGGTCGTAACACAGCTTGGGACAAATGCGAATGATCTGTCAGATCCCAGACAGCTCCACGTGGAGCCAACATGTATAACTCTACACATCCTCTCCAGATATGGCAACCCAGCAGGGCAGAGCAGCACCTTTCCAGCAGCACCACACAAAGCAGCCAAGGTTGTGCTAGGACCGTTTCCTCTGCAGTGTTAGACTGCAGCAGAAATTCTGCACTGTAGCCCAAAACTCCAAATTCTGAGGTTCTTCCTAGGTCTGGTACAGAAATGGTCCTATTTTCAGCCCAACCTAATAAACTCTCCCATTGGAGGGCTGGGAGCAAGATGGCTTCAAAAGGCCTGATAAGGTTAGCGCTGAAGAGCAGTTGATAAGGCTTATCTGGCCTCCACACTGGTTTCTTACAGAGCTTGGATTTTCTGTTTCAAAATTGTATTTCAGAACCAAGTTCACCTAAATTTAATCAGGAACATGTCTTTGAAATATAAAAACCAAAATGAACAAAAAAACCCATTCACTTAATTTAATCTGGAAAACATAAATAAAGTGGTTTCCTCATTCCATCAAGCAGATGCAAATTTAATTTCAGATCATTCAATCTTTTTTGTAAACAAGCAAACAAAAAAATAAAGCATGGGAAAAGAAACCCTTGGAAACACTACCTCTTATTACATATAGTATGTGCCTCCCTCGCCCTGCTGGCCCGTATCACATTTAATACTATAGTTTTCAAAGGCTGTTAGAATTCAATCTGCTAAAGGTGTGCAATAAATGAGGCTTTGCAAAGTGCATATGTTCAGTAAGCGCAAGTGTCCGGACATCTGTGCACAGGGGCGATTCATTGAGAGATGTGTGTAAGACAAAAGACCCATCCCTACCGATTTCAGAAAGTCTAAGTTTTCACCACAGTTTATTGGCAGGCAACCTGCCAGACAACAAACTTAAGCAGCCTGTGAATCAAGAATCTTTCCACCCACAAGACCATCATTCCTTCCCTGCTACACAAGTGGATTTTGCATCATGCCCAGAAAGTAAAGTTCACCTGTTGCCTGATTAAGGTGTGGATAAGATCTATCACCTCAGGGCTTTCTTAAATACGACCATCTTGTTCATTACAAGGGCCAGTACAGACCTTGGCAATGTCTTTGTGACTCAAAGCCCATCTGCCACAGCAGCAGAACAAATGAACAATAGCCAGCTTTGAACTGAAGCCTACACTCCTAATTATACCTGAAATGTCTCCCAGCAACATCCAGGACTGGCTGAGATAGCACTTACCTGTCAAAACACATCGGAAATAGTGAACTGCATCTTTTGAACCTAGGAGCAGTTTCTCATTCCACCTATTGTGACTCACTGCCCCCTTTACAGGACTCACTCCTGAGATCTGCACAACACACAGATTTGTCTGTGTGCCTTGTAGTTATAGAGCCCATGAAGTGACTGCCCAACATGGGCACTACATCAGAAGAGGAATGTGTGTTGAGATTGAATAAGGTGAGTTTGCTTTAAAGTCAGATCACACCTGCTTTGCCACTGTGTACTTAAAGACATCAAGGTGCTGCACAACTCAAGATTACTCTGGGGCTACCCTATAAGGAATGTAGCATCTAGAGATGTAGAGTCTGGACACTTCAAACATAGACAACACAAGACAACACAGTGCATTGACAATTTCAAATTGTTTCTAAAAGTTGTCATTAGAAGGGGACTGTGAAGTCCCCTCTGTCTTGCCCAAGTCTGATTTCTTACATAGATGTTCTCAATCATCTTCCAAATGAGCACCTGGGGCACAGCATCAGTCTCCTGCTAGTTAGTAGTATTGCTATCCTGCACAAAGCTGTTGGGTGCCCAGTCCACTGGGGCTGTAGTGGCTGTCTGACTTCACAGGAACATCAGAGAGCAATAACACAACCTGAACGATGTGCAACTACAGCACTAGATTGGAGGGGACATGGCAGAGAACATCAAAAATAAGCTATACGCTGTTACACTTCAGACATCTTAAGTGCCTTTGCTGTCTTGACACTGTTCAGCTCTCCTCCCCAGCTGGAAATTCAGTCTCCTGTATCTGTCCCCCTCACAGGCCTTGTTGCCACTTAGTACCAAAATGAGCAGTCTCCCTTTCTCGCCCTGCCGCATATAGCTTAATCCAGTCCTCACTGCAGCTTTTCCTGCACAGCCTACTTAAGCTTGTTTTTCTTATCATTCTTCCCGCAGTCTGAAGCAAAGATGTAATCACCATAGCTGCGGTGTTATCCTCCAGAAATTACTTTATCACAGGGAAAAGTGCAAAAATACAATTACTTGCTTTAGCTACAGTGGCTTAGAGGGACCCAGTTTTGAAGTGCTTCCTATTTTCCAGCAGAAGATTGAAAACTTGTACCTATATGTATAGCAATCAAAAAGTACTTGTACGTTTCCTCAAAGAAAACCCATGAAAATGATACTAGGTCTTATCTGCCAGAATTATATAGTATTTCTGTCTCAAAAGCCTACAATGTAGTTGTATCAGAAAAAAATGTGAGAAGCCACCCCAAAGGTTCTTGTTATTTAACAAGCCTGAAAGAAAGGCCAAGCTACACACCAATTCTTGCAAATCAAGACGTCATTGACACTGATAGAGAGATGCAACTGGAACCAAAACCCGCTGCCACTACCGCAACAAGTAGCAAACCTGGAGGATCATTCAGGTTTGGAAGCATAGAACAATTGAACTAGTGAGATCTGGAGAGGCCATCTAACCAATCTCCATTCCCCAGGCAGGATCTACTTTCTCTGACTCACTCCCAAGAGATATTTGCCTAGTCTGTTTTTAAAGATCTCTGATGCCAGAAACACTGCAACCTCCAAAGGATCTATACCAGACTTTACTTTACCATGATAAACCTTTTCATGTGAACTACCCTTCTCTTTCTTGCTGTATTTTAAGCATATTTCTCATTCAATCCTTCACAGATATAGGGAAAAGACTATTACCTTCAACAACGGCCTTTTACGTTCATTTTATCATCCCTCTTCAGTTTCCTCTTCTTTAGCTAAACAATTCCCATCCATTCAAGATTTCCTTGTAAACCAGGCTACCCTGTGTTTGACCATCTTCATTCTTCTCTTTCAGGTTCTCTCAAAATGATCTTTATCTTTCTTTAAGTGAACTTTGACTGGCCACAGAGCTAATGCTGAGGCCTTACTTGCACGGAGTGCACTGCAAGGATTACTTTGTGTATCTTGCAGGCTATATATAATCCTGCTCATTGAAGCAGCAGGGGACTTGCTTCCTGGAAACAATCTCCCCCCTGCAAGACCTATCCTCAGTGCACTGGGAAGTTTAGTTGCTAAAGGAGTGACTGACAAGAGTGAGAGCAAGCTAGGGGAAGGGAAAAGTTGGAGTAAATGTTTGTGTATTTGCTGGCAGGCCAGAGAAGGTAACATGGTCAGGACTGTTGTGCAGAGGGAGAGAGATTTTCAGGAGCTAATCGCTTCTCTTAGAATGAAAGATGAACACACCTCTGGGATGGGACAAAGAAAAGAACCAGCTTAGTAAGAGGCAGGAGGGTGAAGCAAGGCAATAGTAGTCTAATAGTATGAGTGAGAACCAAATCCAGTCTGGCTTTGTGCGCTAAGTACATAGGAGGAACAAGTCTTCCAAGACTACATGCCATGAGACACCGCACTAAGGAAAAAGAGAATCAAATACACTGCACACACAATGCAAAAGGGCCTGACCCACAAACTTCAAAGGAGGAAGCCCACTTCCTAGCATTCAGGGTGTTAAATAGGGTTCTGTTACTGACCCCTTTCTAATACAATGAGGCTGGATTAGTGTCTGACCTGCTTTGTTTCATAAGTAAAAGAAGACACAGTGAAGTCTGCTGGTCTAAGTGGCCCAAAAGAAAAGCCAGAGGATGCAGCAGAGAAGCTTATAGGTTCACATGCATGCAACTGAGAGCCCAGTCTAGGCTTACCTTCCTCTTCTCCCTCCTCCAGCCCAACCTTTCGGTCCTCAACAAATATTTTAGTGAACAAATTCAGTGCTGTATAGTTGTACAGATATTTCAGCAATGGGATTAAAAGAATCCCTGTCAAATGTGACAGGCATCAAGAATCACTGTCACCCCATCTTCGTATAGAAAGCAAGCAAGAAGGCAGGAAGTAACAGAAAAATATGGCCACTGAGCAAACAAAACAAAGACAAGATGCCAATGCTGGAGAAAGAGCAGAGAAATAGCTGGATTATGCTCCAATATGCCAAGCTCTGGAAAGAACAAAGCAGTTTTGTCATTAGCAGAGAAGACAGTGCTTCCTGATATACAGCCCTAACAAATCCATGTGGTATAAATGCAATTTATGTGGACTATAATGTAGTTAATTTATCCCCATAAAGGAAGGCAACACTGTAACTCACTAGACAGGTTCTGGTGCTTACTGTCACTTGTGGTGGTAAATTTAGCACAAGTTTCTGTACCTGACTTTTCATTTCTGGGTAGCTTAAGCTATTCAGACACTAACCTTAATGTGACAGTCTCCGTGGCAATCCAGAAATGACACATATCCAGCCACATTTTTTTAATTATGGTTCTCTCCCCCCGCCCCGGTGCTCATGAAAAGCGTCAGACTGACAAGACTAGAGAACAAGCCATTTATTTGCTGTCACAACAGATATGCAGCACAGGGCAAGTTGCCTATGCATCGTTCCCTGCCAGTGTGCATCAGCCTTGGCTCAGGGGGACCCACCTCCAAGAGTAAGAGCACAAATCAATTTTTCATGACTGTTCAGAGTCGGCCTCTCTGCTGACACCAACCATTTCTACCAACTGCGCTGGTAGGTTCTGTCACATGGATGTCTATCCACTAGGAAATGGACCCAAACTACTCATATCAGCTGATCTAAGACACTCCCTTATTTCCATGTCCACAAAAACCTTGTTTTCATCAGCAAAACATCTGAAGCTGGTATTTTTTTCTTTCCACATGAATGCTCTGTCCATCCTTTGACCCCCCAGGCTGCAATTACCCAGGGCACACAAGACAGGCACACAGAGAGATGATGTAATCTTTCAGCAGTAGAGGTAGACAAGAACTCTTAACTTATGCTTTAATTTCCATGCACACATCAGGACTTTTTTAAGTATGTGATCATAACAAGAATATTTCTGTTACAGCTTTACAAATACACATCCATCTAGTGGAAGAACTTGGGGTACATACAACTGCATAATAGTATTTGTTGTTGTTTTAAACATGTGTTTACTTATGTATCTGCCAAACAAGGCTGTTCAGAAGAAAAAAAAAACATGTTAGTAGACTTAGAAAAGAGGAGAAAGGAAAGTAACGTAAGAAAGGAATCCAAAGGAATACTTCATAGTTATCTTTTTCCAGGCTTTATGAAGTATTAAAGTTCCAATGCAGGTATTTCTTTTTCTTGACAAAAAATATAGTGAAACTAGAAAATGGCATCACATAAATCCAGAATGGTAACAAGCCTGAAATATGGTATCATTGTAACTGATTCTCATTGCATATTTAAGAGTGTAATTCCACAGGATACTTCTTGCACTCTCTTCTTCTTCCTGGGCTGCAACTTTCCCAGAGCCATGTAATAGCACATCTGATGGTTAGCAAAAGCCCCTGCTTTACCAGCTAGCTGAATTTTAACATGCACAGAAGGCAATCACATCTAAAAGCATGGGTGATTAACTCCAATTTTCACCATGTGAATGTATGTAGCTTCAAGCAAAACGAAATTGCGATCTCCGAGTAGCAAAGGGCCACGGTAAATAGAGGTCCCGTAACAGTTACTAAAGGTCTCGTTTTTAACATCTGACTTTGTGTAGCGGAACACACAGAACAGATTTACTAGTAGATCAAGCTGCTCAAAACCCTGAGGTTGGCAACTCCACATGTATGCATTAAATTCAGTGTATATGTGGCATTTATTTGCTGTCCTGGCTGGTAAGAAATGGCTTAAAATAGAGGGAGTTCATCTGAAACCTTCCGCTTGATTATACACTTCTTTGCTTCACATTACGGAAAGAGAGAGATCACACCAAGTTTAGCAGTCCGAGTTCCCCAAAAAGCTCTTGCTGCTGTGAGCAAGAACATGTTTTTGGAATGACAACAAGCTGGTGTGCAACAGGTAGCAATACAACAGGTACTTTGCAACAGCAGTGCCAAGTAGTGGGAAGAAGTTTTGCAATTTTCCTGTGAGGCACTCTGAACTGTTTTGCCCTTCATTCCTGTTATTGGCCGTTCTCTACTTTGCCAACAGTGCCTGTTTTCCCTTATTCTCACCCTCTGCTGCTTCCACTTGTGTGCTTCCTTCACTTCTGGGAGAAAGTCCTGGAGCATTTATATCCTCCGTGTCTCTCCCCTCTCTCTTCGCAACTGTTTAAACTAAACGTTTGTACTCTTCATCCTAAAGGCCTCCAACCCTCAAATGCTACCTGTCTTCACAACTCCTTTCTAGTTACTCTTCAGTTCCTTCAATTTCTCCCTATTTCTTCCTAAATTACATCACTAAGAAGCAGCACTTCCTTCTTTCTTTCCTTCTTCTTGATTTTTCTGTCACTTGTCCTTGATCACCTGCCAGCCTCCTCTGCCCACACATTAGATGCAGCAGCCCTTCCCCCCAGTACCCTTCCCTTGCACTTTGAAAGAACCCCCTGTGAGCTTCTGCACAATATATTCTTTTAAATTTCTTCTAAACATCTCCTTTACCATGATGTCTCCAAAACACCTTACAACAGGAAGGACTGCAGGAACCAATAAACCCCTGGATCTGGCCTGCTAAGCATTAACTGTGCCATTCTTTTCCTTGTATTTTCCTAGCTGACGCTGTTTCTACTATACCTAGGCTACAAGCCCCTGGAGACAACAACCAGCCTCTTGGTCTCACTTTGTACCGTCTCTTGAGCAATTGTTCAAGCAAAAATTAATATCCCATAGGTGACTTCCAAAGCGAATAAGAAGATGGAAAGAGAAAACTAAGGAACACTGCACTGCCATAAATCTAGGAGGTAACACATCAGACATTTTTGTGTATTTTTTGCTAATGGCATATGACTGGCAATGGAAGCTGCTGCTGTTGCATGAGCTTTGTAGCTAACCAGGCTTATGATTCTCTTTACTGTTTATCTCTCCTCAGAAAATAAAGCAAACATTTTAAGAACTGGGTTCCCAATTCCTTTGATAGCACAGGTATCTGCCGCAAGATAGGTGATGGAACAGACAAAAATACAATACCTGCAGTCAAACAATGCTATGCAATCCATTAGGAAAATTAATAAAGGCAGCTTTGCAACACATTTAGGATTTAGCCAACACTCAAGATCATGAAACTGAGGAAGGCCAATGGTCCAGAAAGTTACAGATCCCATTCATTCCCCAGTCTGCAGACTGAAAACCTCCAGGGAGCAGTTAGCCAACCTCAGAGTTTTGACATTAAGCCTGGATTCAGCATTTTCTCCTGGACTGCTTTCTCCCAGCCCTTTTGACATAATGGACTACTAGCTCTTGGATAATGGGTGTGTCAATCTTCATATAAATGTCCTGCTCCCACTTGCCTCCAAACACAGAAAGGAGAAAGCAAACTCCTTTTTCAAATAGCTACTTATAGCACTTCACCAGAGTAAATCCTCTCCATCCCTGTACAAAAGGATAAACACATTCCACCATAACACATTTAGAGAGTTACTTCCCTGACTAAAATGTTCAGCTGTGTCCAAGATACCTGATGTCTTGGGTCAGTAGTTTAAAAACACACCTAGAATAAGGAAGGGATTGCCAGCAAATTCGACTCACAGCCACTAAGTTTATGGTTGTTTCTGTCCTCCCTAACTCACACGATCCGTACCAGACTCCTCCTACCTCTTAGTTTAGGCCTCCCTTTCAATTTTGTTACAGACTCAGAGCTATACTTTCTTTCTGGCAGTTAAAATAATCTTGCTGGGAGGAAGCAGAAAGCAGGATGGTCTTCCTCTTCCATTCTCACTATCAAGTTATACTTTCCAGTCCCACAAAACGTTAATTTGCCAGGCCTTACCCTAACATGGGTCTTGGGTGGTATCAGTAGAGCATCTCTGCATGGCCTTGGATGGTACCATGGGGATGTCATAAGGCAGATGAGAGCTTACCATCTCCATGTGAAGTAGTACTCACCCACCTAACACTTTGCTTTGTATATGAAGACACATAAGCTTCAATCAACAGACCACAACCCAGCAAATCTTTCTAGTGCAGCCAGGCCAGAGTTAGACATTTATTGTTGCCATAGATAGCTCTGGTCCAGTGTTAATTATAACAGAGGTCAGGGACAGGGACTGTGACAAGGCTTGTTCACCCTCAAATGAGGGTTGTTCACCACGCACATGTAACCAAGGCAAGTCTATCCACAGATGGACAATTCAGAGCGGAGGTTTCCATGCAATATATTATTTCACATCCTAGAGCAAGATAGACCAATACTCTGTGACAAAAGCCCTGGACTCTTTCACATATTATCTAATTAATTCAGATCCCATCTAACTAGGTAAATTAAGACCACGAATGATCATCACTATTTGCACTCACAGCATGTTCTGCATGGGCTTTATTTTTCCCTAAATATTCTGGTTTTGCTGTACCAAAGATATATGTAAAGATGAGAAAGAAGTAGCCAAAGACTTCTGTGTTGTGTAACACAGGGCTTCCAACAGGACAAGTTCATGACTAGACAAATTAGCTGGGTGTTTTTGCTAAAACCATCACTTGTGAATCATTATGGGTGCTTAATTGGTCATCTGCAAATTCCAGGGTTAACACCTCTCTTAATGAACAAGCTTGTTCAAACCTGAAAATTATTCATTCTGGCTGCCTGAACTCCTGGGGAGACAGCTAATGCTTCAGTTCACATTCTGGCATTTTCTGCATAACCATAAAGGCTAGGAAGATGTATTTTTGTGTATGTGGGCAAGTGAATAAAAAGGCATATAAAATAAGAAAGAGAAAGAGCTCAAGCACACACTCAGATTCAGAAACACAAGCTTTGTGGCAAGTGATGGATGCATAGGACCTTGGCTATTAAGTGAATGCTGTATCTAAGGTAATGTGTTTCTTGTCAGGCTTTCTCCCCCAAAAGTATCACTCAGGCATGAACTTTTAGAAACATCTGCCACAGGCACAATTACCTCAATTCCAGCCAGTGCAATATCAGCATCCTGAGATTAATATCAAGAGTAGCTCTGTTGCCAGTGTGGCTAATGTAATAACCTTAGTATTTGCCTTCTGTAAGCATGATACGGGCTGGTTTCTCACTTAATCCAGGCTTGTAGCACTGCCTCCTGACTTCTCCCACTGCCATGCTCAAAAATGGATTTCTGCCCCCCCCCCCCCCCTTTTTTCCCCCCCCCCCCCCCCTTTTTTCTTCTCCTTCCTTAGGGTATTTTACTCCCCTTTGTATAACTCACTTCTTAGGAAAGCCAGCTCTCTTCCTACACTCTTCTTTTAGAAAAGGTCACCATTTGGAGAACAGAAAGCTTCAAATAATTAATAAGGAGCTGACAAGTAGATTGAAAACCCAAAAGGAATGAATAGGCCAGGCACCAGAAACAGCGTCCAACACAAAGCTCATCAGCAAATTCCTAACCTGCTCTAATCACAGCAGTACAACCCCCCTAAGCAGAGACAGGACTCTGCTCCAGCTATTAAGACACTAAGGGCCATGGTGGGGTGGTGGAAAAAAGTCAAATTCCCAGCTGTTCTTCAACCACGTTGCCCAGGATTACTTTAAAGATGCATCTCAGGTCTTGCTGGATATCCCAAAGGAACCTGGATCTACCTGCAGCACTAGGTGCCTTCCTCCCTTCCTTTTGCTAGTGCCTCAACCTGTGAAAAGGATCTAGAGGCTGAACTCCATCCTGTGTGTCAAGGAACACAAGACACCAGGATATTATGGCTAGAAAACAAAACTAACCACTGTTAGTTGCATGTGTTCATGACACCATAAGTGGCATGCAACCATTATGGAAAGACTGCTGGTTCCTAATACTTCTATATAATAGCAAGGAGGGATGCCACCCTGAGAACTGGAGCATGTGAAGGATCTTCATGCATGGAAGAGTCCACACTAGATCTGTTAGAAGGCCTTCCATTATTGCCAGGTGCTACTGTGGACACTCATCACCTTGAAAACCAGATCTTTTAGCATACCTTTAACTGTCTCCCAAACAAAATCATAGGTACATACAAAGTAATACAGCTAAATCACACTGCAAACCTACCTGGAGCTATAATGATTTGGCACAAGAAGAAGAATGTAACCTTGGTTACAGATAATGGCAGAGAAGATGGAAAGTGTTGTTCCCTTGATCATACTCTCTTCTTTTCTTTCTTCTTCTAGATCTCAGAGTGACCTTTGCAATTCAAGCCATGCCATGGTCATTAAAATAGTAAAAGTACATTTTATTACTTCTACTCTTACTTGTAAGAAACTCAGCCTGAACTCCACCTTAATGTCCAATTCTCCTTAACGTTTCATATCTTACTGAGTTTCTGAGGCATTTCATCCTGCTATATGAAGCTGACCAACCCCCATCCGTCTTCCTACAAGCAAACAGTAGCATGAATGAGGTTAATATACCTGTCAAACTCTGCTGTGATGAATGATACATTAATGATGTGCATGGAGATAAATAATTCACTATCCTAACAATAAGGTGACTCAGTTCTTGCACCATTCATTTTTGCTTTTCATGGAAGGAACTTGCTGTTCCTGAACACGCTCTTGTCTAGGTCAAGAGTGGGCATGTGTGCCCGGAGAAGAGGTAGAAGTAGAAGAATGTAGATTTTCCCAGCAAACATTTCAAGTGCAAGGAGAGCCGTGTAAATGCAAGACCCACTCATGAGGGGATCAGGTTAGGCATCTCAAGCATTTTACTCCTCAAGGGTGACAATACTGAGATTTCACACACTCATGTAAACACAACAGCTGCTCTGGCAAACCTTGCATCCCATGTACAACAGTCAGCTATCAACTCATATAAGCCAGCGTTAGCTCAGCAAATAAAAGCAGAGAGACTTACAGCTAGCTACCAGAGATCTGTGCCAGCCAATCTTCTAAAGTTTGCTGGCCTGAAGGAATAAACAATTGGTAATCCCACATTACCAACAGAATTGCAAGTCCAAGCTGACTGTGACTATGGAAGTGATGCTTCCATCTGCAACCCAGAAACAGGGCCTGGGGCAGCAGACTGCCTGATTTGCCCATGCTACAAGAGGGGAGATAAAATACACAGCCAGAACAAAGGATGCTCTCTCCTGACTTCACAGCCCTCGCTGCTAGCAACCAGGAGAGGGGCTAATATTAGCCAAAACAGGAGCTGCTTTTCCTTAAAAGCCTCAGTGAACAAAACCTCAACCCAAAGAAAGGCCATAAGCAGGGACTGCTTCCTCTCGCAAAGTGCCATGCCACACACACCTCAACATCCTAAATTGGGTGGTATTACCTAGAAGCAGATCCCTTTTTCCACAACAAGCAGAAGGCAGCATGGCTTGGTGGCTGTGGCTCCCTGCCGCAGCCATTTGTTCCACCCACATATTTCTAGTAAAACCTACCAGCACAGCATCTGTGCACCCAGCCGCAGAGGAAAGGTTGCTGTGGAAATCAATGTCATAGGAGTCACTTGTCCAAAACTGACTTCCAAAACTCAGAAACAGTTTCCATGTGGATCCTGCTTGGTGTCTTCAGTTAGAAGACAGGAAGGGGTTTACTTCTTTCATGCTCCTCTAAGAATGAGGCAGCATCTTTCACACCTAGACACAATTAAGGCACATGTTCTTATCCCATTCCCACTTGGGAAAAAACAAATGGAGCTTATTAATATCAGAAAGACAGCCCAAGAAGTAGTCCAACTCTGCATTATTCGCTAGCCTCAGGAGACACGAAAAATTTACATCCTTTGAAACTGGGTCACACATTGCTCTGCCACAACAAAAATTAGCTCATCTGTCCAAAAGGCATGTAATGCTCAAGAGGCCTGAAGTTGTTTACTTCTGCTCCAAGGGACAATTAGGGCCTTGATTCTGCTGTGATGAAGGCTATAAAGTGGTCTCCAACGTGTTTTTAATACATGGACAATTATAGCACAGGGCTTATGATTGTTTACATTTTTACCTTCCAGTGACCACAGTAAAGCAAAGCATCTGGTGCCCAGGGAACAGCACTACTGATTCAATGTGGCAGTGGGTCAGCAGAGGTGAGACAGAACAGCACTGAAAACTACTCTCTTTGCATTACCCTTTGCAAAAAATGTTGCAGACATCCACAGCCCACAGTAAGCATGTTTTTGTTGGTCCACAATGTCAGCTTTATCCCATATACTGGAACAATAAATCCTGTCAGAAGAGGATGCCAGCTACCCTCTCAGAGAGCTTCAGTGTAGTCTTTAGATACCTTTGCCCTTCTGGTTCATGGAGGAGAACCGAGTTCCAAAGTCCCTAGAAAGTCTGTACTCAAAGAGCAAATGAGGCTCTTTGTGGCTAGTGTCCCCATCCTCAAAATGGGAAGTTTCACTAAATCTAACCAAAACACAAACAGCTAATCTCCGCAGTTTTCATGGGCTCTCCAGACCCTACGGATGGTTGTTCAGTGGTGGTGGTGGTGCATAATAGTCACTGCTTTCCAATCCAGAGACAGCTGTTTCTCCAGCTGGACAGAGTAAGTTGTTATTCCTCAGAACACAGAAGGAATACAAACTCAGCCACCTTGGGGAGGTGGGCTCCAAAAAGGTCAAAGTAAATTACTCTATGATAATAATTACTTCATCAATAATTAAAAGTTATAATAATCACATTTGGGGTGAGCCAAAGGAATACTTCAAACCCCATCACTGCATCAGGCACAAGGAGAGGGGATTATACAAAGCAGACCTAAATTTATTATCCCAGACTAAATTCCTCTTTGCGTTCAGAGGAAAGACAACAGAAAAAACAATGTCTGTCCTTTTTTTGTTGTAGTTGTGGAGGGAGCTCTTCTCTAACTCATCAGCTCCCCAAAAGAAACTCTGATATCTGAAACCTTCAAGGATAGCAGATCTTTAGGACACTAGTTCTGTAGCACCAAGGTGAACAATATCTTTCTCAAATGTGGACCCACCAGGCAAGTTATATAGGTCATACCACACCAAAAAGAAAAAAGAGCAGGAGTGTGGGGTTCCCCCCCACCCTTTTTTTAGAAGGCTCTAATATGTCACTTCAAGGGCTGATCTAAAAAGCTTCTCCAGACCAGGGTCATCAGCGCATGGAGCTCACCACCCACATAAAGCACTTCGTGCCATGTCTCAATACAGGTGATTCTGCACAGGTTTGTCAATGGAGGGGCAGCAGTGGGGTCCTGGTAGGCAAAATGTGAGACAATGTGTGGGGTTGAAAAGAGGAAAATGTTTTCAAGGTTTTTTTTATTATTATTGTTATTTTAAGTGATTGCAAACCATTAAGATGAAAGATGACAATGTGAAAAGCACCAAATGCTAATATAATGTTCCACAAATCTGATCCATTCCAGCTGATACGACAAACATTCAAAGCCCAGAAAAAAAGATAACCAGGTGTTGCTTTCTTTAGTGACATAATGAGTTTATTAGCTTGAAACTAGACCCACTTGTGCAGATAAATAACTGCGCAAGCTAGGTCTGTTTACACATGTATATGCAGTTTCACATCTGCCTTCTGGGAAGATGGTATCTAATATTTGAAACACTGTAGTTATTTCTACCCCGACTGAAGGAGGAATGCCTGATCTGTCCGAGAACACCAATTTGGGCATTTCATGACCTTTCATCACCACCGTATCTGGATTCCTCCTATATAGTAATACACTTGTTCTCAACCGTTCCAGGTGTCCTGAAAAGTATGTTCATTCCTGTTTTACCAGTGAGGAGCTGAAGTATTCAAAGACCCATAGGACAGAGCCTGAGAGGACTGAAATTGCTACCTGCTACTCTGTTCTGTAAATGCCAAGTGCCTTTTGAACACCTGCCTAAAGTCACATGGGAAGTCTGCAGCCAAGTCAGGACCTGAACTCACATCTCCTGAATCCCACAGGATAAGATAACTTCTGAACACTGCTCAAGTACAGTTGCTAGGTTTTGGACTAACTGGGTTTCACCTCACATCCCTCAGTACCTCTTCAACACGCATCTCCAAATCATCAAGCCCTTCACCTTTCCAGATACATCCATTGCAGCTAATACTACTGACTCTTGGTGGCACCAGCCACCAGCACAGACTGTGCCAGGCCTCCTGACTAAAGTGAAAGGAGTATTTCTGTGCCACGACTTCTCAAATCATCTTTTTTCTTTATTAACAGAGAGAATATTTTCTGGGCAGAGCCCCCTCTGAATCCAGGATCCAACTCTGCAAGCTGCCAAGTAGGTGCTGAGCATTTCCCAGTTCTCTGTAGAAATGAGACCAGCAAAAGGCTTTTACGCACTCCTTTCCTCAAGAACTTTGGCCATTAATAATGCACAGCTCACAGGGGTTTGGCGCAATGCCACAAATATGGCCTGAAGCACTCTGCTAGCAGAGTAAGCATCTACTAACAGCCAATATATCAGCTGCAGCTCAGAATTGTCCAGCAGCTTTACATCTTCACTTTGCATTTTAATGTTGTGTAGCTCAAACAATAACGCTGCCTCTGAAGACAGAGGACAGTTCAGAATCCAAGACTTGCAAACTTCAGCTGCTCTTCAATCTCCAGCGCCAGCTTTAATAGAACCCAGTAAGCCATCCCCCCCAGAGAAACTAATGCAAGAAAAAATACTTGCTGGTATTGGCAGTTCAATCTGCAGCATTTTTGCTAAGGAGTAGAATATCTAGACAGTTAGCTACAAGGGGTTTTCAGAAACATTGTCTTTCAATTCCATTTTGGGTATTAAGTTTAAAGACTCTCGCAGTATCTAGATAATTTCATTTATTTCTTCTGAGTGCTGGATTTGGCTAAACCAAGTGTACAGGCTGATGCTCCAGAACACAGCAAGAGGAAAGTATTTTGGAGCAATTGGTTCTCCTTGTGTGATCAGAGCTAAGCAGCTCAGTACAAGAGGACAGATTCTGGGCTGTACCTTTGTGAGTAATTGCTTACACAGAAGTAGCACTTCAAGGTCCAAACAGGATCAAACCTATGGATTGTCAGGTCTTTTGCAAGAACATTGCCAAACTCTGCCCCCAGAAGATCTTACAACCTGAGAAAAATGATGGACAATATTATCTCTATTTTACAGGTGGAGAAATAAGCTGCAGAAGGACCATGGGCTGTCTGCAAAGGGAAACCAATTGGTGCAAGAAATACATTCTTTAATAAGTGTAGCAACACCCCACAGGAACAAGCTTGTTCTGGAATTGTGTCCAATGAAGGTGTTTTCCCAAATAACTGCAGCTTCTTTGCACACCACCTCTGCTTTATACTGAGCAACTTTCCTGGGGCTTGAGATACCAGGTTCACACAGCTCCAACTCCTACTCGAGCACTTGGCAGCCACTGAAATTAAGCTGGCATCAGGCACCTAAATCCCCTTGAGGATTTGAGCCTAGTGTCTTGCTTTGTGGCACAAAGGAATTCTTGGTAAAACCAGGACTTAGAGGAAAATCTTCCTTATCTCCCCTTAATGAAACCAGTCCTACAACCCAATAAAAAGTTGATCCCTCCTCTTTATCACCTGTATTGCAGTTCCTTTCCAAATAGTAGCACTCAGACTGAGCAGCTCTTACCATTTATAGCAATCCTGAGCAGACAAGCAGGTCCTTCTGATACCTGGTACTAGTATTATACTCCTAAAGCACCCCAACAACCCAGACTTCACAACCCTCAGCACTTCACAGCCTTCAGCAAACTCAAACTGACCCACTCTCTAGACAATTTGAAACTATATTCAAGCTCATCCACCAACTTGTAAGGTCAAGAATCTCTTAGCCTCCTGTTTCTCCTCCTCTTGAGATGGAGAGATGCAGTTTTACAAAGTTTTGGCACTCTAAGAGCTTGATAGAGCAAAAACAACTATGCCATCCAACTGAAGTTTGCTTCTTTGATTTGATATGATACAAACAATTGTCCATGTTGAAGTCTGACCAGTACCAAGAGCCCACTGCTAACAACCATGGCACATTTCATGTCTGCTGACATGACATTAAGGCCAGCCAAGTAACAACAGATAGCCCTCTTAGTCTTTTGGCATTTAAAAGGATACCTAATGGTACATAAGTGCCACAAGATACACACAGTAAGTACAGGGTTCACCATAATACACAGGATTTCAGCTAGGTCTATTTGTGTGTTAAGATCACAGCCAAGACACAGAAGTAAAACCACAGTCTAGACATCAGACCCAAAAGAGGATATCTTCAGCATCAAAACTCACTGCTGACTTCAAAATGGAAGTCTCCTTCTCCTAATTGCCACCACTTTCTCCTGCTTTAATCTAGCACTTCCTTACCACCCTCTTAGAAAATAATTAGCCTGAACCCAGCTTAACACATAGAATCAAAGCGGAAACTTCTCAACTTTCATATCAGTACTTCTATGCTAAATTGGAGGGGCCTGATTTTACAAAGCAACTTCACTACCTGTGGGCATGTCTTTTTCACAACACCACACAGCATGCCAAGTGCACGAGCAAATGCTGACTCAGTGTCTGATGGTTTTCTCTCATATGCTATCAGCCACTTTTGCTCACGTGACCACAGCAAGCATACACACAAATTCAATGCCCAGCTGCACTGGGTGTTTGGGAAATCATGCCTGAGTGAAGATCCCAGCAGAAATCCAACCCTCTACCCACTTCTGATGCCACTGCCTCATGCATCAGTGAAAGGTGACCCCATTAAATGGCCAGAATATTCAGAACAAGTCTAGGCTTTAAAAAGAGCTGGTTAATTTTACTGTCAATAACCGCAGTGGCTAAGATAACAGTAATCAGATCTCATGCTTCAGAACGCAAATTAACTGCCTTCAGGGTCAGAAAGATACCTACTACTTTGCCTCTGGATATCACTGAAGAACCAGCATAGAGGATTATATGACTCAAACATAACACCCATTTATTGCTCAGTGCCGTAAGACGGATACTGCATTTAACAGGTAAAACAATCCAGTACAGCCAAATCTTTGCCACAACTTATTAATATCAACTTTTACTTCCTACTCTCCCCACTGACTCCATCCTTCTGTGTAACGTGATTTCGTTCTGCAGAAGGTCAAATTTTGTTTTTCTAGCTGCTCTCCAACAAACACACGCAGAATTACCTAAGGGCACTTCAAACATGCTTTGATAATTTTTTGTTTTAATTGGGCCAGCTATCTATTATCAACATTAACACTGAGAGAATATTGAAAACTACAGCTAAAATGCTGATTAGCTGCTGTTTGGGTCCTTAATTCCCTAGAAATAGCCAATAGAGCAGGCATTTCCTCCACACACAGCCTCCCTGCTGTGCCCCATGCAACAGAAGAGCCAGGCAAAGGGAAATTAAGCAATTAATTGGTTCTTTAAAAAAAAAAAAAATACCCCAAAAGGTAGTTGAGTAAATCATTTAGTACATGGCAAAATTAATAGTAGTAGCCAAAAGACAGGCACAAGAGAAGCAGCATGCACTCTCTCCTGAAGCTGTTGCCCTCTGCTGTTCTCTGGGTTGGCTCCCTGCACAGCTCGGTCAACACTCCTCACTCACTATCTTCTGTCCTCACCATTGCCAGCCTTGAGCTCCACAGCAGTTAAGCCACGACTGTATGCATCCCTCTCCCATGCACCTGGAGAAGAGATACAGCCTGGCACAGTTTTCCTAGTTTTATTGGCCAAGTCATTGGTAAACTGAAAGACCTGTCCTGCCTTGCAAGATTCCTAATGATTGTTAGTTTGTGGAGTGCTTACACACTGCAGCAAGGGAGCCAAGCCACTATTGCTAATAAACACAAGTGCAGCCTACTTCATGGGCACAAATATGAGATTCGGTCAGCTCAGACTACACTAGATAGATGTCATGCATTATCAGCTGGTTTTCCTCTATCGGGGGGACACTATGCTGTCCTGGTATCATGTTAATTAGTGACAACATATGCTATTGGGAAAAATCTGCTTCCAGCTGCAGAAAGAGCAGAGGACAGCTGGCAACACAGCTAAGAGGACAAGCCCAAGGATGCTCTCCTGTTGTCTCCTCAAGCTTAAAGCAGTAACCAAGGTAAAACAGTCAATACCGAACCCCTTAAGTCAGACATGAAAATGTCACCATGTGCAGGGCTGGTGAAGTACTGACACAATTTACCCTGGAGCAAAACACCCATGGAAGAATCTAAGAGAATGCTAGAGATGTTTGTCTGGGAGAGTTTGGAGGAAATTGAGCATACCTCAACAGATCAGCTCCGCAAATGCTCTTTTCTACAGTTTTCAGATCAGGAAATCTGGCAGTTTGCCCCATTTCTGATCTTTCACTGATCTGTGCATATACCAGTAAGATACTTAATCTTTCTATCACCGAGTCTCCTAATCTGTAATGTAGTGATCATGACACATACCAGCTGTTTTTGGACACCTGTAGAGAGATAGAAAGCACAAGGCAGGACCCAGGCTACAATATTTTTACTGCTACTGGTGTAATAGAGACAGTTATTTTCAAGCAAGTTTAGACATGAAAATGAGGACAATAATGAATGTTTCACAGCTCTCTCTTTTTGAGACCAGTTTTCAGTTCCAGCGCAAACTCTTGGTCTGACCCCAAAAATCACTAAATACGACCTGGTTCCTAGTGAAACAGAGATACCCATTCCTGACCCTACTGGTATATTGGAAGGGTGAAAGCCCACTGTGCAACCACAAAGCCAAAAAACCACTCAGAGCAACAGACTGCAGCCAGGATACGAGCAAAAGCATCCCCCAACCTAGGCCAGCCTTAGCACATGGAGGGGTCCTAATCAACAAGCTTCTAGACTTGTATAACACTCATTCAAGGGGAATAACTGCTCACACTGTCCCCCTTTCACCATGACCACGCTGCTGGGAGACAGGGGTGCTGTGCAGCTCACTTCCCTGCTAACAATGTGAGAAACACGAAGTTTGGAAAGGTGGAGAGGAGAAGAGAACACTGCAATCAAACCAGCTGTCATGACTGACTACAAAAAATGGCAGCATGAGATTGTTCTCACCTCAATAAAGCCCTCCTGATTCCTTTTGCTCACTGTCATTAAAACAACCATACTCCCACATTCCACAACTTCCTCTCCTCTCCCATCTTCACCACACACAACCTGCTAGTATTCACGCAGAAATTGCCATGCATTCATAGGTCAGACATTGCTGCAAGTCAGTAATAATGCAGAGCGCTTCCAATTATGCAAAGAAAACGGACACTGAAACTTCTCTTAGAAGACATCAGAGCATGAGTCTGAATTAAGATTATTTCCATTGCTTAATAACAATGACAAATCCATCCTGCCCCTGGAAACATACTTAGATGCATACAAAAAGGGATGGAAGGAGGGGATGATGAGTCTTCAGTATTAGCTCATCAGCCACAGAAAAAGAGTTCACAGGGCTTTCTTGGAGCACTTATCTTCAGTGATAAGAAAACATAGATAGAAATCAGCAAGTGGAAAAGCTCTCAGTACCAGCAGCAGTGGCCCTTTATACACAGGCCAAAACTGAACCAAGAAAGAGGATTAGACACAAAAGAGGTTTCTTTCACTGGAAGGACCAGCTTCTTGTACCAGAAGTGTGTGCAAGTGGCACCTCTTCTCACGACAGGTCAGGCTGTCCTAAGCTTACAGTCCAGCCCTCCTACCACCTTCCTGTGATAACAGCTCTCAACAGCAAGGCATTAAAGTGTATCTGCACCTATAAATTCTCAGCTTACAAAAGCCCTAAAACTCAGCAGCTCCCATTGAAAGCATTCTTTGTGCTGCTTGACACACGGACACCTTTCAGGTGATAGACAAGTTCCCCCATCCACAGATCTGCCAGTGTCCCACCTTGGCCTGTATGCTAAGACAGTAAAAGCTGTAGACCATGAGTGATGAAGTTAGCAAGTCATCGGTCTCCATCTACCACCCAGCAGTGCAGTGAGAGGGCAGAAAGCAGGTCCCTCCATGATTTTCCATGAGAACGCCAAAGCAGGGCGCAGGAAGGCAGGACACCAAGGCATGATGACAGAAGCCAGCTCACCAGCCCTCCACCGCCCACAAGTCTGGGATAAGTCCGAGTTCAAGGGTCCTTTTGTGGTCTGTTAGAGCACAGCTTTGAGTGCTGCTTCCTCCTACAGCTCCTTATCTCCTGTTCCACCTTTAAATAAGTCTCATCAGATCATTCAAAGAAAAAAAAAGTGAAAGCAACTCAGTCCAGCAGCTTTGGATAGGATGAGTTCAGCACCTCATTCTCACACTTTATAGCTAGAGTTACCATCAGTCTGACACAGTTTATTGCTGTGCTCCCTCTTGTACAGTGCACTGCAGCTTATTAGCTGTTACTCGGCATCCATTCTTCCTGCTACTTGTCACGAAGGAGAATGGCAGCTGGGATTTGGCACAATACTTCACCATACTTCAGTACACCCAAATATCCTGATTAATTGAGCCCCATATTGTTCACATCAAATACTTATGAAATGAAATTTTTCTTCTCTCACCTTCAGTGTTGATATCAAAATTAAAAAGCAGAGGCATTTTTCTTTTTAGGTGGTAAATCAGAGAACAAAATGCATAGGTCAAATGATTGCCATACTGTCAGAGGATTATTCATATATCTGGACAATCACATATTGTAGGAATGAAATGCTGGTGATAGAACTGCAATTTCTACCAAGCTCTGGTGCCAGCAGACATGATATTCTATTCTTTTCCATTGTTGCTAGAATGAAACCACCTATGAAATTAGGAAAACCAACCAGAACTCAAAGCTGGGAGGCATTCATCTCAGCTAAACTACACTACCTCTTCTACTCCTTCTCCAAACTACACAAAATTCCAGGCTCCAGAACAAATCCTAACTGTATGAACAAAGCCACTGAAGAACTAGTCTGCATGAAGATCAGCAAGAGAAACAACAAGCTTCATTCTAGCGGGTTCAAAAGCCTTAGGGAGCAAAGTCCACTGGGATCCCAGTCCTGAAATCATCTACTGGAATGGCAGCTGAATGGCTCTTGCCAGTACTACCAGCCAAAGCTTTCAAACTCCTTTAGCTCAGGGGGAGGCGAGGGGGAATCTTTTATGAAATTAGTATTCAATTTCACTACAAAAATATTTTCCATTAAGTTTTCAGAGTCTATTAAATAATTTTTTTGTTTTTAGGAAGTGAAAGCAAGCTAAAGTATTTCCTAATTGCTTCAAACTCCACTCATTTTTTAAATTGATTTATTTTCTAAATACTTTTCAGAAATGGAAGCTGTTTTCAAAACTGAAACTGCCTTCACAAAACATTTGCATTTTGTATCTTCCCCCCAACTGAAACACTTCATTCAACTTTCTGGTTTGAATATTGTAGGATACAGATGAAAAAAAAAATTAATTGCCATTTAGAAACTGCCTTCTGTTGACCCACATTATCCATAACACTGTTGGTTTCCCTTTGCTTCAGCTTCCACCTGTTACAAATACTCTACAAATTCATTCCTCTCTTTGGGCTTATCCTTTATCAGTCAGTGCTCAAGAAACCCTTCTGAGGCCAGGCTTCCTGAGCAGGCTACAACAACAGTGTTTAGGTGCTGAGATCCACTCTCAACAGAGCAGACTGGCCTTTCCAAGCTGCTGGATTGCTGACACTTTGCAAATGTCATCTCCAGCGCTGTGCAGCACCGCATGGCGGGGCAGGTGTGATGGAGCATTACTAGATAGCGCACACATGCACACAAGAAGGAAAAAAAAAAAAAAACCACCACACAAATCAATCACTTGCAGCAGAGATTAATAAGGGAGGTGGGATTATAAAATGCCAGAACTGCTGACAGCTGAAGTGCTGAGGAATATCTGCAAACCTCTGCAACTCCTAGCTATGATAATTTCCTTGGCATATCCACCAGTAGCAGCTCAGCTACTGATGCCAGTCACCGTCACTGCTCTGTTCTCCAACACAGGAAAAACACAAGCCACACAACCATATGTATGAAAGTTTCACAGATAGAGAGTGTTTCTGTATCACTGCTCCTCTCTTGCCACTTCTCTCTCATATTGCACTGACTGGATGTACCGTCTTACCACCTGCTCTACTTCTATTCATTTATTCTCACTCCACCCTTAATTTTACCTCCAAATATTAAATTTTCACAATTACTGGTCTCCTTTAACCCCACTGGAGCATGGAAAAGGGTTGGTGGGTGGCTGCATCCTTTAGAGAGCATTACTAATGCCAAGAGAGGGAGGTACCAAGAACTGGACGGTCAGATTTATCTCTGCAGATAGGGCATTATCCAAAGAAGAACAACTTGGTGTTAAATTCTCCAAAATAACTTACTACTAATGTTTGTCTGCGCAAACAAAAATAGGTAGGAGAAATCCAGACACAGCAGTAAGTGCAGATACTCTCTGGTTGAGAACTCAGCTTCCTGAAAGCCAATGTGTTTGTTATTTTTAAGTAAACCAAATACAATTATTAAAATCTATGCAACCATACTTTTAGCCATTACAGTCAGTCATAGCTGGATGCTAATGCTGGTTAAACAACAGGTGCTGGTCCCTAAATTAATTTAATTACATCAGCCCCAGAGTTCTGCTGTGTTTCCCCTGACATCCTGTAGAAGGGACCCCTCTCCTGCAAGCCAAAACAGGTCGCAGTGCTGGCAATTCCCCCAACCCAAGCCAGTCTCAGTGACATTACCAAGGCTTATACTCTGCTCTGCCCATTCTGCAGGCAGAGAACAAGTCTCAGGGCTGTTAGTTTGCTCCCTCCATAGCTAAAGGTTTTTTCAAGCAGGTAAAAGAAATATCTATAGCTGCCTGCTGCAAGCACTGCTTCAGATGACCAGGGCTATAAATCATCACCATTTTGATGATACAGTAGGCGATCATCCCTTACAGGAGGTGATTCAGGGCATGAGCACACAACCCATTCCAAGGCTGGTTCAAAAAGGCAATTCCCTCAGCACCTGGTCACCCCAGCACTGCCTTGCCCCCTTCCACAAGCATGAGAGTTTGAAGTGAACCAATTGCTTCTCTGGGCAGGGAATTTCGGCCCACAGAAGGAACGTGTGCACAGAATTGGCTGCTAGAGCCAGTCAATACACTATGGCTGGAGCCACTCACCTCCTGGGACCTCACACCAATACTTAATTAAGGCTACCAGCTTTCAGTATCAGTACCAGTAAGAGTAGCTTTAAGTTCCAAAGGATCTCCCACTACACCTGGACATGGACAACAGGGAGTCAACAAGCCCCTGATCACACCACTCAATAGCAACCCTTCTGACATCCCATCACAGGAGTACAAATATCCAGGGGAGGGTGGGAACCTAATTCAGCAACAGCAGCACCTATCTCATGCAATATACAGTACACACCTGGACTTGGGCAGATGAGAAGGTAAATGCTGCCTCTCAGTTCTAGGCACTCTAATCAGCTCAAGAACAGCCCTGCACTGAACTCTGCTACTAGAGGTTACCTGTCTTCAGCTCCCAGGTAAAATCCTGGCTAGTTTTCTAGTCACCTGGCGAGAAAGTAGCATCACAGACCTGCAAGTCTCCCTGGCTTTCTTGCATTCCAGATATCAACAGCAGTGACAAGAAGCCAGGACAAAGTGCTCCTTGGCTTAACTCACCACTGATAGTGCTCTGGCCACAGTGCCAAGATCCCAGCTACGTATCGAATCACCACATCCTGCCCACCCCCTGAAGGGGCTTACACATGGGGAAACCTGCAAGAATTTACTGCTCCAACCTGGGGCACAAATGTCTCTCCATCCATGGCAGCAGCAGCAGGACAAGGGTGCTTAGAGAGGCAAGCACCCACCATCAGAGCAACATGATCTCACATGCCTGCTCTTCACATTTAGCCAGTCAATTACAGCTGACTAGGAACAGCAGGATCTTGAATTAATGCCAATCAAGGACTGGAACAGAGAAAGGCCTGAAGGGAAAACAGCAGGGAGGTACATAGACAATTTTGTTGCCTTTTGAGTTACCAGAAACCCCATAAGAGAGAATTAGGGCCCTTAGAGGAAATGGGTACATAACAGCTGTGGAGCAAGCTGCGCATTCCTCCTGCTTACTGATCTACAGCATTGTACTGAAAGGTAGAGTTTCCTCTTGGGTATAACCAGTTGTAAAAGTTCTGCTGTTGCAATGTCCATTTTCTTCTGTTCATTTACAAAGAAATGCTTCTAGTTGTGGTCCTTCTATAAACTGGAGGGAGAAAGGAGGCACAAGGGAAATATTTTCCTTCAAAACCTTATTTTGCCTTCAAACAAGGGGGGTGGCTGTAGAGGAGAGAGGTTAGAGATCTAGAGGGAAGTCTGTTCCAGACAAAGGGACTGAATCCTGGGTGTGGAAACAAGATCTCTTTTTTCAATTGAGATAAAAGAAAAAAAACTTATTTATCACTCAAAAAAAGGTCAGCGTTAGCCCTTCAGGCAAAACTGCAGGTGCTATTTCCATATGCTTCATGTACCTTGAACTCCAGCTCTGGAAGCTTTCAACCTTTTGTATGAGAGCAAAGACAAACCATGAATATTTCATGTGTTGCCTTCGCTTACTTGCAGGTTCCTTGGAAACTATTAAAGTGCAAGCGTAATAATGTCATCATTTACTTGTCATCTTCCACCCTGCTCTTTGCAAAGAAAAGAATACCTGGGCTCCCATCCAAAGTCAGTGCAAACACTGTGCCCTATTCCTTAAAAGACAAATCGAAGATTCTTCTGCAGAGAGGTGAGCTAATAATGCAAATATCTCAGATTACCTTCCAGATGTCCAAGGAAGTTTTTCCAATTATCATTCTATTCTGAAGGGAAGATAATTTTATGCTACCAACAAGTAGAGCTATTTCAAACTTCATCACCATGTCCTGCAACAAGCATCCGTTCCCTGTGTTTCCAGAAACACTGTTCAGCCCAAAACACATTGAAACTAGTCAAGGTTGACATACAGAATTATCTGAAAGGACCACTTACACCTTCCACAGGTTAAAACACAACCTGTTCTGGAGTGAAATGCAGCAGCTGTTTACACACAAGAGTTGCACATGCACACAGTAACAGTATGATCAGGTGAAAACTCTTGAAGGACTGGACCATTGCCATTTAAATTCATCCTAGAAAAATATGGTGCCCAAAAATCTACAAAAAGCGTCCCACAACTTTTGTCTAGGAACACACAAATGGCAGGGTTCTCCTATGAGCCAAAATCTTCCAAAAGCATCTACCTCCCATTAATAAAATGCTCCATTTCCTTCATGGTACCTCTGAGAAGGCCATTACACAGCCTCACTGCTCTGCACAGAAGCCTTTTTCCCATTTTACCTTCAGCTCATTCACTAACAGTTAACAGCTGATTGTTCCTGAGCCAACATTGTCCTCTATTTTCAATAGCTCTTCTCCCTTCCTAGTATTTGTGACCTTAATGTATTTACAGAGAACAAGCACTTCCCATCTCTGTCATCCTTTCCACGAGTTTTACAAGCTTTTAGTCTCCTCTCATGAGAGGGTATCTATTTTCCCCAGTCATCTTAGTAGCCCATCTCTGCCCGTCTTGTTCAATTTTCAGTTCTTCTTCCTTGAACATGGCTGACAAGAATTATACGCCATTTTCTAGACGAGATCTTCCTAGTGCTTATAAATTATTGACAAGGGTTAGTTTTGCAAAAGGCACAAATGGGAACAGACTTGTTCAAGCGTTCAACACCAGCGAAGATACCTCCTTACCTCTGCTGAGGATTACACATAGCTATGGGGATGCTTGAATGAGGCTGGTAAGCAGATATTGACAGCAACGCAGGACTGGCCAGGGCATTAAAGGGCTTACGTTAGTCTGGCTACAGACCACTAAATAGGAAAACAGATCATCAAAACCAGTGATGGCAAGATAACTTATCTCCTTCCCCATGCACACACACACACTTGCTAAACGTTACAAAGCACCTTCAGTCCCCAGGCAGGATTTTTGAAATACAAAGATACCTGACAAGAGGAAGGAACTGGACCAGACCTCAAATGAAGTCACGTGCCTATATCCCCGGGTTTCACATGGAAGCAAGTCTTGCCAAATTGATTGCTACAGTTTGCTACAGTGGCTCAACCACATCCGCACCCTGAGTCACTCGGGCTGTATCACTGATCTCTGCGAGATGCCAAACACCCTGAGCTCCAGCGGAACTCTAGCCCTTTCCAGGCACTGCTTTGCCACAGTGTCAGAGCAGACGATGTCGGCCTCCCATCTTGTACACTTTGGTTCCAGCAACCTGTTACTAATGAGAGAAAAACCTGTTTCTCTGAGTGCAGTCATGGCTTTACAACTCAAACTTGGGTACTTCAGCTGCTTCAGGAACAAATGAAATGCAGTCTCAACTAAGAAGATGTAATAATTAATGTAACTTGTAAGCTCAAATCTCTCTCTGTAACCCAGACAACAGTATCAATATTCAGCAAGGAGAATTCAATAGACAGAAAGCTCAGATACACTCCAGAGATTTGTCCCAAGAGTCAGACTTCTCTGAGAGTGAATGATTGCAATGACTTTGCACCAACATAGTTTAAGACAGGGGAAATCTCTTTAGGAATCAGTGATTTAAAGCAAAATATGCCTTGCAGCCCTGTCCCTGCCACCTGTTCTCACTTTGCAGACACTCCCCAAAGTAAAAGGATGAGAAGAAAATTTTATTCTGAAACAGAAAATATCCAACATGTATAAAATATACCCTTACATATATACACACACAAACATGGCTAAAAATACAGGTTCAAACTCCAGTTCAGAAAAAAAATCTCAAAAAAAAAAAATTAAAAGAAAGAAAAAACAATCCTAAAACAAAAAGGGGGGAAAGGACCTCATTTCTAAAGAAAACTAAGTATTTGACAAGGGACCTGCAGAATTTGAGGTGAAATAGTCAAATTGCCCCAGGCCCATCACAGATCCCACTAAAGCAAAACCTTTTGGTCTCTGCTGATATTTCAAAGCTCAGTAGATCCTGGCAACTCACTGTTTTCTTGCAAATGAGGTGACTATCACAGCAACTGCAGCCAGCTGGCTGGGAATATAGAGACTCAGTATTATTGGGGGTTTTTTAAGTTTTAAAAATTCAGCATCCCAGTAGAGTAAATTAATATAGGCCTTGCCAGATGGCTGATGGCTTCACTCCATTTGCCAATTTTCTATATCTTCCGTAATGCATCACAGGTTCTTTTCCTAGCCCTCAGTAACACGAAATGGGACCACCTTACCCCCCTCTAACACAGACTTTCCTATAGCACTAGGAGCAACTTGGAAATGGCACCATGCCCTCTTCACAAACATAAGCACTGCAAGTATCTGCCAAGGAGGCATCTCACTGTCCAGCAGTACGTGCTGCCTTAAGCTAAACATCCTTGGTTTCGTACATACTTCACAGATAGGGGAGAAAGGGGCTATCAAAGGGAGCCACAAAAAACAGAACACAGACCTGGGGTCTAAGGTATCAAATTCTGCACTCAGGTTGTGTTTCCTTAGCATAGGTTCCTAAAGGCATTTTTACATCCCCACAAAAGACAAAGCAAGGGGAATACTTGGACTTGGTGTACCTTCACATTCACCCACTGGGCTTAGTTTGACACAAGCAAAGCCAGCAGGAGCCGACATCGCTGCTGAAGGAACCCGTCCCTCTTTGGGCCATTTTTCATGAGCTGCAACTTGCCTTTTACCAATACTGCTATGTGAGCGACCACACAGAAAAATAGACTGGGAAATTGCCCCACATGAATAACAGGCTTTGTTTAGTGGCATCAGTCCTGTTCACTTCAGGACCGCACAGAGACTTGTGTGGGAGCAAGACAGGGGATGGGCTGGGGATTGCAAGGAAGCAGCAAGGAGATGAAGGAAGAACAGGACCACCTGTTTTGGACGCTAGAGCAACTTATCCAATTTCTGTCACCAATTCCTCCCCTCCTGCCAACTCAACTGCTGCCATTTGGTCTCCATCTCTTCCAATGCACCGCCCAGTGACCTTATCCTTCTCCTTCTGCCTCCTTGCACTCTATTAGCTCCTACACCCTTGCGTCTATCTCCTTACACAATGTTCACACCCACACTGTTGCCTCCTCACCGCCTTTTTCCCAGGCTGCCAACATACCTCATGCCAGCTCCCTTCCATATCTGGTAGCACTCACAGCTCCTGATCCAGTGCAGTTTATAAACCTGGCCTCAGCGCATGTGTCTGTCCTCTCTAATACCAGTGATCCAGGGTTAGACAGGCCTTTGGTCTGGATCAGTGGGGCTGCTACATGGCATTGTTAGGCTCTGGTAGACAGTCTCTCTTTACTCAACACATAAGCTTTAACACCGAGTCGCCCATCTTTTGCCTCACAGAGGAAATCAAGACACTGTTCTTCCTTGTGATAGCTAAAAGAGTTGCAGGGGAAAAGGACAGGAAAAGCTGTAAGTATGATGTTTGTGAAAAATGACCACAAGTATAGAATAACCTGCATTACTGGTAGTTTTAAGGATAGGCCAGCCTAATGGCTAGAGGCTGCATTTTGAATGAAGGCTCTGAAAAAAAGGTTGTGGCCACCCAGTGAGCAAGACAGGCTTTATGGGCACACACTGAGATAGTGCCCGGTCATGGAGCAGGGCCCCGCTTGGACCAGTCTCCATATAAAAACAGGCCAAGACACAGCACCTACCCCCACCAACTCAACAGCTTTTACTCAGGGTGGGGGGGGGAACTGCCCCTCAGTTTTGCCCCTCAATGGTGTAATTTGACTTTGCAGATTTTTGGTGGCCAAATCCCACTGTCTTTCTGACTGCCGAGAACACCAAAGCAAACAACGCCTCAGCCCTACAGGCTCCAAGCTCCTGACCCCCAGAGCAGAGCAGAGTGTAGCCCACATCCTACATGGGCTTTCTACTGGCACAGCACAGCCCCAGAACGCCACACAAACCTTCCTCATGGCATTAAAATGCCACTGCCATGTTACAGCATTACATACAGATCTAAAGCATCATACTCCTGAGCCTGTACCAATCTAGGATAGAGAAGAAACTTCCCTGCAGCGTGTATTATCACACAGATGCCAAGCATTTTTCTGAAGCGTCTGGTATTTGTCACAAGGTATGGGACTGCACAATTCATTCTTCTGATCCCCCACCACAGTCCCCATCTTGATGCCTTATACTCTCCAAGCCATGAATCACTAAAAGGTGACAGGGAATGCTCTTATATGCATTAGCGGAGCACGGCTTTGCCTCCAGGAGAGGGCACCAGCGGTATATCCTCACTAGCCAGGAAACTGCATTCTCCCATCCATACCTGCAATAAAGGGCTCAGCAACAGAAATGTACCCGGGTGACAACGCTGATGATGATAGATGAGGTGAGCAGAATCCATCTTCTTCCTACAGCTATATTAGCTCTGCAGAGCTTGCAGGAGCAAACAGCGCATTTTCACAGCAAAGGGAAGAGCCTCAAGGACACAACTGGAAAAATGTGTCTATTGAATAAGAGGGTGCTGTCTGCACTTGAGCGTTCTACTATTGACAAGCTATGCTAAAGGTAGATTTAAAGCAAAATATAACACATATCAATGGAAAAGGCATCTGGGAACCAGGGTACTTGGATTTAATACCCTCCAGTCCCATCACGGCCCTTCTTGTACATCTACTACCCTTTCCTTCCCTAGACTGTGCTTGTTTTTACTATACAGGTCATAGGTCTTTTGAACAGGAATGGACTCCAACAAAAAACTGAAAACAAGGATGGCCAAAAGCCAACTAAAGAATCCAATTTGCCCCACTCCTCTCACTTCTCTCCTACTTATCCGTCACCCCTGGAGCCAGGACACTAAGTTAGGTTAGTTAGTCTTTAGGTTGGTCCCAAATGGCCATTGTCACATTCAGCCCTGGTCACTCATGGCATTATGAAAAACTCCTTGGCTTCAGTCTCCTGGCATGACAAGAAGCAAAACATCGAAGAAACTCTTATAACCAGACTCACCGCTCCCTTAAAAACAAATTACCTGGTCCCCTCCCAACAAGGGAGAAGAGAGAAGCATGTTCTCTCCAAGTCATTTCTCTCAAGCAGCCTGATGTTCAGGTTAGATTAGTCAATAAGGTATGTCCAGGCAGTGCATCTAATTGGAACTAGCCCAGCTGACAGCACTGCAGAGAGCTACCTTTGCACCGTGGTTAATTACTACAGGAAGTTTAATGAAGCTTCAAAAGACCTAAACCTTTCTTCCTATCAATAAGGAACTGGGTTTGTTACATGCCACCATTATTCAATTAGAAGATGTGCTCACAAGGCTGGCTTCAGTCTCACCTTTGCATGCTAAAGAACAGTGTATCAACCTGCATCTTTGCCTCTGTTAAAGAGAAAGGAGATACTGTCACCACGACCACATCTCTACTCTGCCCTCCACAATGTAGTCTGCAACAAGAAGTCTTAGTGTTATGCGTGGATCTCTTCCCCCTTTTCCAAAGAAACCAAATGACTAACAAAATTTAAGTCAAGCTAGTGCTAAAGGAGACAGACTGACAGCCCCGGAGACCAGCAGCCACCAAGTAGCTCCGTCCTAACAGACTCAGCTTCTCTAGCTGTGTCCTGACTGCATGTCCAACACCAGGCCTAGAGAAGCAATCCATAAAAGTTGGAGAGCTGTTCAGTGCTGAACCTCATTTTTCTTTCCCTCATTTAACACATTTGCAGCTGATTCCCTCTTGAAGTCTTTTCTCTTTCTTTGGACTATTGGGATAAAATATTCAAATCAATGCATCATTTGCTCACCCTGGCAGCTCCCACCATCTAAAATGATAACAGCACTCATTAGCACTGTCACAGATAAGGATCCCTGCCTGCTGTTCCCACTGCAAAGCTGCATCCTCACCCCTGCCAAAGGTTTACAATTTGGTGGAAAAAATTAGCTTTTGCCAAAACCCAGCGTGCAAACTTTCAGAAAAGCAATGAAATGGGTTGTTTGGTGGGGTTTTTTTAAGCTGATTTATTTCCATTCAGTCCCATTACAGAAGTTGCAGAAGTAGGAAAAGCAAAGATGCAGGTTCTGATTGCTCCATTTACATTTCTATAACTCATACTCAGCTCTCATTACAAGAACCCAGCAGCTAGTTCACAATGTGGACTGATGCTTTTGATAACTGATGAAAATCACAAAGCAATGGAGAGTCTGCATTTTTAAGTTCCCTTCACTGCATAGCACTTGCTTATTTAGATCATATAAGGCATTGTTTACTAAATACACAATTTCAGATCACATTGCAGGGTATTTTTCTTTTATCTATAGTCCAGCTTATTAAAGATATACAGGATTTGATGCACTGAAGTTTTCTAGGATCCAGGAGTTTCTGGTATGTTTTCATTTTGAAAGGAAAATATTATATTCTCTTCTAGTTCTTTTTAGTTAGTCATAGTTTTCCTACAGTTAGTCACAATTTATTCCTACGCAGCTACCTCAGGGGCAGAACAATGAAGTGGTTAAATTACCCACAGAAACTATACATGAGACCTGACAAAAAGGTGAAGGAAAAGAAAAAAAAAAAAAAAAGGAGAAAAATCCCCACTGTCTTTTGTGAAATAGAATAGGACAAAAAAATTGGTGGGGAAAGAAATGTAATTCAAGAACCTCTGGGGTATATTGCAAAGAGCAAGAAAGAAATTAAAAGCAATAAATAAATAGTTGGCAACATCCATTTTAAACCACAAAAAACAGGGTTCGTATGTTCAACGTGAACATTAACTACTGCTGTGCTGTCTGGATGGCTGTAAAAAGAGCCAGGCTTTGTGAACCTGGATCTCACATCATTAGCCTTCCCTCCCCCCTGCCCCGCCCCAAGTCAGTTTCTGAACTAGTTACCCACTATGGCAGTAGAAGAATCTGGCTGAAGCAGATCACAGGATCGTACTTTCAGGTTCCCTACTGGTCAATTATGAATCATGCAACATGCTGTTATTATTTCCAAGATTAAAACTAAAAGCCAAAAGCTACTCTTTAGCAGGTCAGCGAGTCATCGGTTAGACAAAGCACATAGCTGGCTGTAAGTTGGTCTTTGTTGTTCTTCAAAGCACAGAGTGCTCCTACTTCACTGTTGTGTCCTGTATTTCAAACTGTATGTAACCCAGCGATGGACGCTTCCTCGGGTTGCAGCCAGCGCTTCCATGCTCTGCTGTGTAACTCTCCCTCCCAGACAG
>NW_008825155.1:1292699-1295179 GCF_000699105.1 Pygoscelis adeliae | reverse complement strand
CCCCAGTTTTACAGCCTCCATCACACACGTACCACACAACACAAAGCAAGTGTGTTCAGAGCCATCACTCCCCACTCCTTGGAAAACCCGTTCTTTGGGATGCTCACCACCCACCTTCTGCGCTGCACCAGTCACCCCTGAGCACAAAGCTGTGTTTTGCCTGCTTTCCATGCACAACCTTGGGTCCTCTTCTATTCAGACTTGTGCAATAGTCCCTGTAGATGAGGTCATGATCTGCAAGCTCTGGGCACCCAGCATAACCAGCTCTCACCATCCAGTCGTAAGGGTGGAGACCTGACACCAAGGTGTTAAGGAAGGAGATAAGGGCAGGGCAAACATCTGGTCCCTACTGTCCAGTGTTTCTCAGCTGCTCAAGCGCAGAGTGCTTCCCTAGTCACTGAGGTCCCCATGTGGATTCCCTCATGTCTGATACAGGGCGAGAGTAGCTGCCATCCCAGCCCAAAGGTCTCTCTCCCTTCTCTGGCCATCTTCTATCCTGAAGCTTATAAAGGCTTTCTAGCACTGATGCCTCTGCCTTTTTGCCAAATTTGGCTAATGAGTTTAATTAAAAAAAAAAAAAAAAGGCACAAAGGGGATTGGTGTACCCTATAAGCATAAACATAATAGTCATCTCCCTGGGAAAGTGCCAAACACAGGCTAATGCTCAAACAACTGCAGATCATTCCCTGGCTTCTGTGTAGCATTCAGAGGCTGTGGACAATACGAGTCTATGGTCACACTGAGGACAACAGAGAAGCCCGAGACATTCATTCCCTGACCCAGCCATTTACCATTTTGAAGCACAAACACAGAGGATTACCTTGCCAGCCAAATCAGTTGAGCCTCTGTCATAGTCAAAACCTCAGGCACCAGAACACAGGTCTCAAAAATGGACAGATCCATCCATTCACACATGCCTAACTGCCACAGCAGCAACCACAGTTGTTGAGGCATCTTAATGCAGCAAGGGAGCAGCGCATACCAGTACCCACCTCTTTCCTCCCAGCATGCTATAGGCAGGGATAATATATTAAAAACCTATACCCAAAAAATCCCCAAAAGCCAGCAGATTTACCACTGCTTAACCACGACTCATAATCAGTGTCCCCAGTAGATTGGGAGAAATTGGTTCAAGGGTCCTGGATTGAGTGACTTCTGTTTTGCCCTGGAAACGGAACAGGCCAAGCAAGCCCAAATATGAAGAAAGCGGCTCTCCTGGGATGCTGAAGGTAAGTAATGGATAACAAGCAGACAAAAGTTATTTGGGAGAGTGCTCTTTTGCAACAGCATCATGCAGTCATTATCAAACGGATTTCATACACATTGGCTTTTCCTACCTGAGCTATTAGTAGCTGATGTCTGGAAGGCTGGCCTTTATACACAAATACCTTCCAAAACTAGTACAGCCATTAAGTTCAGAAAGCCACAATGCTGGCCAACAAACTGACTATTTACACTGTACCGGAAGCAACGTGTGTTCCCAACAAGCTACCCCCCAGCAAAACCAAAGATCTCGCAGTATGTGACCAAAACAGAGACAGGGACATGCTGTCGTGTAATCAAGAACAGTAGCCTCTGATGAAGCCTCATGCTTTTAGACTACAAATAAAGCCTAACTATGCTGCAGTAGAGGCAGAAATCAGTGTAAACCACTATGACCTCTCTACAACAGCATCAACATAGCTAGGCAGCTACCAGATCCTTCCAGAGCTAGGTCTCTGCACAGGACATGCACGTCCAGAAATACAGAATCAGTCTTCATAGAAACGAGAACAACTTCATGAAGAAAGAAGGAGGAAAGATCAAAGCTCTATCAGTTCAGCTAAGCTCAGCAGGGACCCACGGCTATACTGCAATCCTACTTTTGCAGAGCAGACAAGGCTCTCTAATATCCAGTCTCTTTAATCTCTTTAATTTCTGCTCTTGTAGTTGTTCTTTATCCATGGAACAAAGCCTGATCTACTTATAGATTTATACTTATATAACAAAGCTGAAGTGGTGGTGAGTTTTATTGGTGTATTTATTATTATTATGGAGGTCTCTTCCAACCTTTAATGATTCTATGATTCTATGATTCTATGATTAACCAAGTGGACTAGAACAACCTCCACCATGAATGCAGTTTACCAGGATGAGGATGCATCAGCAGAACTGAATCTATGTAGGCAGTAGGGGCTGGCAGAGAGGAGGAGAGATGTAGTGAGTAACCCACAGCACTTGTCTGAGGCAAGTTTCTGCTAGACCTCTACATCAGCTTTTTGTTTTTCCTTTACCTAATCCCTAGGGTTAACCAAGACCAGACAGGCTACAGAGGGCAATGAATCATAGAATCATTAACGTTGGAAAAGACTTCTAAGATCATCGAGTCCAACCATCAACCCAACACCACCATGCCCACTAAACCATGTCCCTAAGCGCCTCATCTACACGTCTTTTAAATACTTCCAGGGATGGTGACTCAACCACTTCCCTGGGCAGCC
>NW_008825155.1:1290497-1291037 GCF_000699105.1 Pygoscelis adeliae | reverse complement strand
CCCTTCTTCCACAAGTGGTAAACTCTCCTTTTTTTCCTGAGTCCCAGCAAGAGCTCCCCGTTCAGCCAGGCCGGTCGTCTTCCCCACCTGTTCTTCTTACGGTGTATGGGGATAGCCTGCTCCTGCACCTTTAAGACTTCCTTCTTGAAGAACGTCCAGCCTTCCTGGACCACTTTGCCCTTCAGGACAAGCAACCCCTTTTGGCACTTGCAGAAGACATAACATCACACTCCAAGCAGATCGCCAGGAACAGAAAACAAGCCAGGGAGTCCTGGTCCTCCCCCAGCCTGCTGGCTAAGCCCTAGCTCTGTTCACCACATCTGTGGCAGGCTCACCTACATCTTTTCCTGGACCAGCGCCCACTGGGGAACACCGGTTGGATGACAGCAAACAAGGTTTCTAACACAAGCAACACACAAAGTCTGGGTAAGGAATTAGTGGGATACCAGAGAGAGACACTGCCACTTCCAGTAGGATGCTTCAGCTGACACCTCTGCTAGACACAGCCTAAGCTTCAAACAGACTTTTCAGCCTCCTCTT
>NW_008825155.1:1284237-1290477 GCF_000699105.1 Pygoscelis adeliae | reverse complement strand
TTGTGACTGTGTATTGGTAGGAGAGACCCTAATTCTATATATTACCAGGGGAGGACATCATCCTCTAAGGCTCTTTTGAACACAAGGTCCTGCTAGGTGGGACACTCCCAATAGCTTCTCACTCCAGCCCCACCCATAGCCTATAAATCAGAGACCACAGACTGAGACAATGACAGGGGTAGAGAGTATAACAGGCAAGTAGAGAAGCTTCTGCACTGCAAACTTTTTCATATTTCAAACTTTTCAGATCCAAGCCTAAAGCCTTAATCAGGAGAAAGAGAGGTAGTAGAGGAGTCACCCAAGCAAGTCAGAGGAGAGTGGCAAAGGCTCCATATAAGCACTCATTGAGAAATGATACTCAAACACATCCCTCTATGTCTTCTCTCCCTTATCAACCAGCAACATTTTGATTGCCTCATTTTAAAGTTGAACTTTTTAAACAAATTATAACAAATCTTATGTGAGGTTAATCACTCCCCGTTTCCTCTGGCATTCATTGTAATAGCACTAATTACAATAAACACATTTAAAATTAATGTGCATGTCATATGCATATATCAATTGCATTCTAATTTACCATTGATTAACGTCCACAGGCTGAACGTGCTTTCAATAATAAAAAGCTCTGACATAGCTTAACCCACATCTGCCTGCGAGACTGCTCCCACAGCCAGGCAGGAGGCCATGACGGATGAGACCAATGGAGGGGAAAACATGCAAGCCACCAGCAGCGAGTTATAGATCCAGGCAAGCTCTGAGCCTAGGACACGTGGTAAGGACGAGTCTTCTGTCTATGCTAAGCTATCTATCTCCAGTGCCTGTCACTTTGGAAATGGGCTCACTCTCACAATTGCAGAGCACTGCACTGCTACAGTATTTTAGATTTGCTTGCAAGCAGGCAGGATTTCATTTTCACTAACACAGTCGTTTTTTGCAAATAGCCATTATTACCCCCCTCCCTCCTCACAAGACACAATTCCTTCCAAGCATGCATCAGCACGGCTCTGCCAGACAGGGCCATGATGAGGCACAACCCCAGCAAGACTGGCAGGAACTTTCAGCAGGGTCAGAGGCCAAGCTACATTTTTGCCAATACCAGATGCAAACAGAATCAAGCATATTGACTAAAGACTGTTTAAGCTGGGCCACTGTAATTGCTAAGATACGGGCAACCTGTCCCACAGTCGGTTTATGTGTCAGTTAAACAGATCACAAATGAGAGAAGAGCTTGAACAATTCCTGCAGCTCTAACATGTTCCCTTCCCTGAGCTGCTTGTTCTGCCCCTCTGCCAGAGGACACATTCATTACAGCAAAAATAAAGAGTGCGCCTGAGCCACACAGACCTACCTACAGATTGAAATATTTTTTAAGTTAATATACCAAGATGTGAAACACAACCAATGCTAGATTTGCAGCTGATAGCATATATGCCACATCTCTTTCAGAGCACATTACCAGCCTAACCTGAGTGAGGAGCAGCTGAGAAGACAACACACTTTCACTTCTGCCCTCTCTGCTATGGGCATAACCCCACACTGAAGGAAGGATGACACAGATGTTACTGGCTTCAGCTAACACTGGTGCTTATCTCTGCAGAGTTCAGCAGTAGCACACAAAAAGGATGCACATCATTTAGCGCTGAAGACTCAGATGAGAGGTAGCAAGTGATTACAGCAGTGTAACTTGACAGCATCCCGTCCCATGCAAGTGCCTACAGTCAGATTTGCTCAGGTGGCAAAAGGGGGAGGTTGAATAAGCTATTGCTGAAGAACAGTTTTTACCAATCTTGATGTAGCCATCAGAAGACTTACCACAACAGACTACTAAAAATGTAATCCAGTAGTACTACCCTATCTCCCCAATCTCAAGATCTGGCCCTGATCTTGTTCCAGCATCTTTTGATGTAATCTTTCTTAAAATACTTTCAATGAGCACATTTCTATCTAAAAGTTCACAGAAAGAGCAAATTTATATGAATATTGGAGCACAGTTATGTATAGATTGATCTGAACTCTTCTCAAGGACCCTGAACCTAACATTTGGACTTGTCCATTCAGACACCAAACCAATGCCAAATGACCTATGAAGGTAATTCAGATTAACCAGCACATCAAATGCTCATATGAAGGAGTTCATGAGTCAAAGAATGAGCCATAGGAGATACATAGGAGATAATTTTGAAGAATGACTAAACCTGAGAAAAATCCCAAATTGCCAATGAACAATATGCAAGTAGAAAAACATATTCAATTTACAAAATAAGTTAATTGCTATGAATTAGTCAGATGGCTCTAGCCACATCAACATATCTATTGTGGGCTGCTGTTGCAGTCTATATGTCACAGTTGAGCAATCTGAATCTATTAAAGGTGTCTCTGACTTTAATGAGAGCTACGGCAATGTAGATCAACAACACACTCTGGAGATACACCCCAGAAGAAAATCTAGTGCTACAAAAATAAAGCTGCCTTAGCTTCTCCAATGGAGGACACTTCCCTGAGCACCCCTAGCTCACAGACCCACTGCAGGCCTATCGGGGAGACCACGCACTGATCCACAACCCTCCCAGGGCTCTGCACCAGCAGAAAAATAGAACTGCTGACTCCTATCGGCCACTGTCCACAAACTCATCATAAATTAAAGAAAGGAGATGGGAAAGACCAAGGCCTTGGCCAGCTCAGAGAACACAGCCACTCCTTCCTTTGCCCCTGCAGCTGCTGAAATACCCCATAGCCCCAGTCCCTTCTTAATAATCAGGAGAGGTCACCCACAACTGCTTTCCACTGAAAAAAAAAACCAGCCCAACAGTTCTTCTCCTGCCCATTTAAGAAAATCCTTTGTTCATATGCATTGCTCGGTCACCAAGTCACACCACCAGCTCTGTTTCTTAGGCCCGCACCCCTACATTTGCCCCACCACAGGTGAGTACCCAGATAGTTCCAGCAGCATAAACAAAGGCAGAGGCTTCTGCAGTCCTCTTGTATCAAAACCTGTAACCTCCTGCCTTCCAAAGAAACCAAAACTTCCCCAAACACTGAAGTCCCTCAGAGCAAGGAGTAATATTTCTGAAGATTCAAACACAGCGTATTGGTTCAACAAAGAGAGGCATCTTCTAACATTTGGTATACACTTGCTATTTCTCTTTTCCTGCTTCTGGGCCACACAATAAAACCTAGCACTGACAGATGCACAACTTCTCTGCAGCACTAACTTTTTGGGGATGCATAAGGGCACAATTCCACCTTACAATCTCTCTGGCTGCAAATCCTGCGTAAGAGGTTCCCACTGCGTTCGCTCCCACCCTCTCTACGGTGACTTACCATCCCCACAAACATTCCTGGGACTAAGTTTAGATTTAGGTTCCACTCACCCTCCCCTCCTTTTAAGTTCTGCTTTTGATCTGATTGTCAGCAATTCATGACAAGTACAGTCCCACAAACAGTGGCATCAACACAACTGAGAGGAACAACACCCAGAGATGGGGATTTCAGAAAGGGCAGGAACCTCCTAAACCAGCTTTGCCACTCAAAGCATTATAACATCATACCCTCAATTCCATGTTTCTGAGCCCTTTTATATCTAACCCTCCCCAACTCAAGTCTTCTTGGAAAAAAACCAAGCCCACCTCATGCAATAGGTTGTTACAACGGGTTTTGTTTACACAGCTGAAAAAATTTAGTTTGACTTCCAAATGTGTCTTTACTACCTTTATTTTCCTGCATGGTTTTTGCCAACTTGTGGGTGTGGGGATGGATGCGTGTGTATGACTGTACAGCTTTTTTCTTTAAGTTGTAGTCACATCTAGTGCTACACAGGTCGTTGACAGCAGACTGACCACCGGCCAAAGAACATTGTTCTAATTAATTAACTTCTTAAAGCCATCAGTCACTGATCCCAGTTCTGCCAAGCATGTCTCAGGATAAAGTACATAGGTTTTATGGCTACCTGCAGTCACATCAGAGCCAGGGGAACATCTCCTATCTGCAGGATGAAAGTAAAATAAAGCCTCTCAAGCAACCCCTCTCTGCATACCAGCACTGGCACTCATCTCCCGTGAGACTCACCCATCAATCTAGTATTGGACCCCATATTTATAACCAACCCTTAAATCCCAAGTGAGTAACAAACCAGCTAGCTAAAGGATCCCATGATTCACTGGTAGGAAATGTAGTCAGCATTCAATAGCCTACATCTGCTAGCAGACCAGCTAATGCATAATGCCAAATGGATCAGTTTTCACAGCTCTGCTTGAAATGCAAAACATTTAGTTTTTTCACTACACAGACAAGTTTGGGGTTTTTGAGTTCCCCACCTGATGGATCAGCTCCTTGGCCTGGCTGACGCTGCACCAACTGCGATGCTAGCCCAAGGGAGGTCATGGGAACAGGCTGCAGCAAAGCCAGACGCAAGAGCCTCTGCTGGCAGCAGATAGATAGTGTCAGATGGAAACACAGTGTAGCCACAATCTTTAACTTTTCCATTTAAGAAATGTTCCTGTCATGGAGCCTTCTACTAAATTGTTTATAACATTCCTGAGTGCACTATTCTGCAAGATGGCAAATGCAAATGTCACATTACCAGCATGTAACCAACAGGACTAAAATCCAATCCATGCTAAAAAACTCCCAGATAAACACTGGATTCAAATAACCTGTGTTTTGCTGAAGCTTAATAAATACATGGCTTGGAGTCACTGCCAAATACAATGGAGTGACAATAGGACAGCACTATTCATTCTGCTTTCAGGTCCTTCGCTGCAATGCTTTATGAATATATGTGCCCAAACCTAAGGTGTTTTATGTGAGGGATTTCTAAAAGGGATACAACATGTAATGTACTGCCAGACAAGCTGCTATAGGGACTAAGGTTAGAGAAAGCTCAAGTGATCAATAAATGTGAGGCGTTATAAAGCACAGAAAGCACTTAGAAACACTTCAGTACCTAAGTATTAGATCTTGTCAATAATTTTCCTTCCAAACATCTTTCTAATAGCATATGCCTTTGACCAAAAGCAAAACATTTCTCTGCCCTTTTTGATCTAAACATTTTGTCCTTTTTCCAGCCATGAAAAAGTGGTTCCCCCCCAAATGAATACAAAAGCACACTTTTGTCAAATATTATTAAAAAAAAAAAAAAACAACAAAACCAACCCACACTAAAAAACCCATAGCATTTCAAACAAGCTTTCACTTCCTCACACTTTCTTCCCCAAAATAAATTAAGTAGAACTGGTCAAAGAAGTTAAGAAAAAGAAGGAAGCAGCAGCAAATAACTCAAATCCATGGTAATAATGAATAGTCGGTGAAATTAGTGTATATTTACCAATCCAGCCTTTTAAAGTTCCTCCTGCCTGAAGAAGAAAAGCTTCTTTTTAATAAAAAAAGTGCAAAGAACTTAAAGGAATACCCCCCTACCTGGCTTAAAAATCAACTGCAGGACAACACAAACAGTAAAAAAGCTATAACCTCAAAGAGTAAGGAGAATTGCAAACCATAAAGTTTCCCATGGGGGTCTTTGTGTATCTTGGAATGACACATCTTAAAAATCAGAAGTCCCAAGATCATACATGGCTGATGTCTAATCACCAAAACATATAGATTCCCAAAGCAGCAAGGTGACAAAACCTATTTGCGTTTCTTCTTTTTCTTTCCAAAAGGAGAAGCTGAGTAGGAGGCAGCAAGACCTGCTCCTGACTGCATGACAGGACAACAGCAATATGCAAAATAAATGAATACTCACAAACCTTCACGAACTAGTTCAGGTCCCTGGCTGCTCCCATTCCAGGTTCAGTGCATAAGGCATCATACAATGTTCCCTGCACTGATGGGAGCATCCATTCCCTCACAGCTTTGGATAGGAGGTGGAGAGTCAGAGCTTGCAAGACCTTACAAAATTTTCTGGGAGAAACAACCTCCTCATCTGGCAGGAAACAAATCACTTTCCCTTGTGCCTTACCATCTTCCTAAGGCTTGTGGTGTGCAATGGGGAGTGTGCATGAAAGGCTGCGGAAGAATGGGACAGGGCAAAGAATCATCATCTGCTCTAACAGGCAGTCATCAAGAACACCAAGTAAACTGTGCTTGCAGTGATCTCATTTTCTGCCATCACTCCATCAGACAGGAACGATTTAGCCCCAGAGCCCTATCTCCACTCTAAAGAATATAACTCAACTGAGTAAGTGAAGAGCCAGATAATGAAGGACCATCAGTTCTAGCCTCCAGCCAGCACATGCCCAGGAA